>NC_138384.1:46942177-46994602 GCF_054177405.1 Leptonychotes weddellii | reverse complement strand
CCAGGAGTCCTACCCCCAACCCCTTCCTCCCTCAGACCCAGGAATCCAGGCCCCCAACCCCCCCAGCCCCCTCCTCCCTCAGACCCAGGTGTCCAGGCTCCCAGTCCCTCTTCTCTCAGACCCAGGAGTCTAGGATTCCAGTTCCTTTTCTTGCAGGACACAGTTCAGCTTCTCTATCTACTTTCATGAATAACACTGCCTCTTGGAGTAAAATTTCCTTTTTCTCTTTACTCCAGTCCTCCTCCTCAGGATAACAGGGGGAATGGGGCAGGACCAGGGACCTGGTCGTGGGAGTGGGGAGGAGATGGTAAGGCGCAGAAAATCAGGACTCCCCATTCTTTCACTTATTTGGCTGTGTGACCTTAGACAAGTCACTTCTCTTCCCAGAACCTCCCTGTCTGCCCCGCAAGAGGGAATCATCTCTATTTCCCAAGGTTATTGAGAAGAGAAGAGAGATCCTGGGGAAACTGCTGGCTCTGCCCAGTATCCCAACAACCTGTGGTTAGTTCTTTCCTCTTGGTCCCACCAGGCACCCACTTGCTATGTGATGTGGGAAACAAAGGCAGAAGAAAAATTATTAAGTTTCTTTACTGTCTACAGCCCACTGACAAGTCCTCAAAACAGGCAAAGTGACATTCCTTTAAGAACTCAGCTGCCTTGATGTTAATACTTTGCTAAGGGCAAAAGGCAATCTTAGCCCGATCCCCAGGATCCTGTAAGTCTACTTTAACATATAAAAATGCTTTTGGAAACTTCCTTTTTCTCTACCCCCTACACCCCTCAAGAGACATGTTGACAACCATCCCCCAAGCATATGACCCACCTATATACATCTGAAGGGTCTCATGACTGAGTTTTTACTAAACAGTAATAAATGACCTTTTCCTAACAGCTAGCCCCCTTCAGGATCCTGGAAACCTTGTTTCCAAAATACCTGGGAGCCTTACGCTATCCCTAAGCCCCTCCCAACTTGAAAGTATATAATGAGCCACTCTTCACGACCCCAGGGCAGTTCTTTCTGCCCATGGGTCCTGTCCCTGTGCTGTAAGAAAACCACTTTTTTTGCACCAAAGACATCTCAAGAATTCTTTCTTGGCCGTCAGCTTCGAGCCCTAACGTCTTTCCTACACCACTAGGTAGGGCCCTCCCTCCGGGCCCGCCTGAGGTGTCCCTGTCCCCGTCTCCCGTATTGACCTCTGAAAGCAAGAGAAGTCTCAACCTACTCCATGTCTGCGGCAGTTGCAGGCAGGAGTTTCTGAAGTCTACCTCACAAACACATCCTCCCTTCTTCCCCCCACATCTAGTCTGTCTGCAAGAGCAGCCTGCTCTGCCTTTAAAACAGGGTCTCTACTCTGTCCACTCCTCCCTGTCCTGGGTACTCTCACCGGTCTCAGCCGCCACCATCGCCCCCTGTAGGACTGCTCTGACTACACCAGCCAGTGTCCTGGTCTACCTTTGCTTCTGCGTTCAAATGCACAACCACTGAACGCATAAACCAGCCGATGCCCCTGCCCAGCCTCAAACATTCACTCAGCTCCAGCTGCTCTGGCTTTCATTCTGTTCCTCAAACAAGCCAAACTTGTTGCAGCCACAGGTCTTTGTTGCACTGGCTGTTCCCTCTGCTGGAATGCTCTTCCCACCAGATTGGTACCAGACTCTTTATCAGGGGTCACCTTTATTTTTTAAAGATTTTATTTATTTATTTGAGAGAGAGAGAGAGAGAGCGGGAGGAGGGGCAGAGGAAAAGGGAGAAGCAGACTCTCAGCTGAGCAGGGAGCCAGATGCAGGGCTAGATCCCAGGCCCCTGAGATCATGACCTGAGCGGAAGGCAGATGCTTAACCGACTGAGCCACGGAGGCGCCCCATATCAGGTGTCACCTTTAAGAATGCTTTGTCAATCATGCTAGCCAAAGTAAACCCCCTCCCAACACAAGAGCTGTCATACTTGCTTTGTTTTCTCCGTAGATCTTATAATTCCCTGATTTCATGTGCTTGCTTATTTACTTTCAGTCATTACCCTACCCCCCTCCACCGCCCCTACCTTCAGAATATCTTTGCTAGGGAGGGTCTTCTTTGCTTTTGCTCAAGTCTGCATCTCCAGAGCCAAGCCCAGTGACTGACATAGAAGGTGCCCACTAAATCAGTACTGCATGAATGAGTTGGATGACTTGCCCCATTTAGACAGGTGGAAGGGACGAAGATCCACAGAGAGGAAGAGATCCACCTAAGTTAACCCGACCTGGTGGTACAGGAGCTGCGGGTACACAGCAGATGACTTGCACTGGCTCCGGAGAACAGACTGCTAGATTTCCAGTAATTTTGAAGGCTGGATGTTAAACCATTGTTAGCTTGAAATCGGCCATGAAGGGAGTACTTACACCACGGCAACTAGCAACCGCTACAAATCAGAGCTTTGTTTTGGAGGGTCATTGTACCAGTATGCCACTGCACAGAATCTGCGGTGGCCCTGGCAAAAGACCATTTATTCCTCCCCTTGAACTCAGGACCATCCAAACTTGGGATGAGGACAGGATTCCTCTTCCTGGATTGGCCCACGCCAGGCCTGATGACAACAGGAGTGCTTACTACGTGCCGGCATCTTTCTGAGCACTTTTTCAATATTACCTCCTCGAAGCTTCATGACATCCTTATTATGTGTGTCTTGTCTTTATTTCATGGATGAGGAAATAGAGACACAGAGAAGTAAAAAAATTTCCCAAAGCCTTAGACGTGACTGAAGATATCTGTCATATGTGTATTTGACAATAAACTAGCAGCCAGAATATATAAAGAACTACTACAAATCAACAAGAGACAACTCATTTTTTAAACTTGGCAAAAAGACCTGAACAGGCACTTCACACACACACACACAAAAGGATATCTGATAATCACATAAAGAGAATATCCCACCTCTCCCAGACCTGGCACAATGAGAGGATAATCATACTACTTGACTATTGCCTCTATGCTCCAAAGCCACCCTTTGCTACCAGCTCTGCAAAAATAGAGCTGGAATCTTTAAATATCCTCCCTTTGCAGTGAGTGGGCTGCTAAGCTTTGTCAGTAGAGGGAGCCTGAGGGACACTGCAGAAGGAACAGGGCTTTTCCCTTGTTCTGACTTTTCCTTGGGCTTCCTCTTGCTCTTATCCTCTAGTCACCAGTGACACACATGGGCGTATTCAGTGGTGCTCACTTCCATCAGGTTTCATCCATGTGGATGGCATCTCATCAAGTTTCAGTGTTTTCCCAGTTGAGGCCTTCCCAGTGTGTCCCAGAAGCTGGCTTTCCAGCCTCACCCTGCCAGCACTTGGGAGGGGTGTTCTCTGCTTGCTCAGCATCTGTGGACCAGCTCTGGTCTGGGCAAGCCAGCCACCTCCCCCACCGTCCAGTGATCCACAGCCACATATCTTACAGTGTGGGCTGCACCCCAGCCTTGGTGGGGAGGGCCCTTTCCAAGTTCATTCCTTCCTCGGGCATCCTCCCTGAATCCTACAATATTCCTCTACCCCTTTATAGAATATTACCTGTTAGAGTTAATAATTCCTTATATTAAAATTTCCCTGTTCAATTTGAAAAAGAAAATGCTGGGCGCCTGGGTGGCTCAGTTGGTGAAGCGACTGCCTTCGGCTCAGGTCATGATCCTGGAGTCCCGGGATCGAGTCCCGCGTCGGGCTCCCTGCTCGGCGGGGAGTCTGCCTCTCTCTCTGACCCTCCCCCCTCTCATGCTCTCTGTCTCATTCTCTCTCTCAAATAAATAAATAAAAATCTTTAAAAAAAGAAAAAGAAAATGCTTGGCAGGGCAAGTTACTTAATATTTTTGTGCTTTCGTTTCATCATCCAAAAAACTGAAGGTAATAGTGATTCCTGCTCTTGGGGTTGCTTGAGAATGAAGGGAATTTCCGGACATCGGAACAGCACCCATCCCAGCACCCAGCCAGGAGGGAGAGCTCTCATGATTTCTGCCGTGCTGCTGTCTCCCTCTGTATCACCATCCCCATCTGCCCGGGCTTCCCGTGACTGCTGAAACAAATTACCAAAAACATGGCAGCTTAAAACCACACACGTCGTTCCCTCCCAGTTGTGGAGGCCAGCAGTCCAACACCGATTTCGCCGGGATGAAAGCAAGATGTCAACAGGGCTGTGCTTCCTTGGGAGGCTTCTGGGGTGGGGCAGGGGAGAATTTTTTGGTTGCCACCTGCATTCCTTGGCTTGTGGCTGCGTGGCCCCAAGCTCTGCCCCTCATGTAAGGGTATTGTGATTGTATTTAGGGCCCACTTGGGTCATCCAGGATAATCCCCTCACCTCAGGATCCTTCATCTAATCATAACTGAAAAGATCATTTTTTCCTTCATAAAGTAGCATTCATGGGTTCCAGGCATTAGGATCAGATATCTTTGGGGACCATTACTCAGCCTCTCACTGCATCCCTCCTCCATCCTCCACTCCCCTGACACAGGCCTGGGAGGCTGACCTCTACTGATCACATCAACAAGCTCCCCTGCCCTTTGACTTCAAGGTGGGTTTGGCAAAAGGGAGGCACAGGCTGAACCCTGGAGGGTGGCTGGAGAATGCTGTCTTCCTTGCCCACTGCCCTCCTTGGTTCCTGTCGGGTTGCCCCTCTGCCCAGCACTGGTTCTCAGTGAGGCCCCAGGGGCACATTTCTCCCCCTGGTTCCACCAGGATGCAGCAGAATCTGGAAGGACTCTTTCCTTCCTATGTTGCTGGATCCTGGGAGCCCTAACCCTGAGCACACCTCTGTAAGCGTCATCTGTTATCAGAAGTTGCTTAGGAATCTTACTGGAGGGGACTGTCCCAGTGCTAGCTTAGGCTTTGTTATTACTCAGTGAGTGTTCATCAGGTGCTGGGCATTGCAAGATGTTGAGCAGCACCCGGGACTCGAGCCCTAGATGTCAGGAGATCTCTTCCTGCCGCCCGCCCGTAATGGTCAGTACAACCCAGAGTGTCTCCGGGGAGGGGCAACGTTGCTCCCAGGGAGAACCACTGCTCTGGGGGAAAACACAGGAACCAAGGACAGTGGTTGTCTCTGGGGAGTGGGATGAGGCAGGAGTCTTGCTTTTTCATTTTGTTCCCCTTTGTAACTTGTTTCTGCAAAGCCTCTTTGAAAATGAGGAACTCATTAAAGCCACAGCTGGAAGTTAAAATAAGAACAGGTGGTGTTGGAAGTGGCCCGCGCCTTGTGTTTGTGGGTTCTCAGGGGGCTCTTGGTTGGGTCCTGTGGGAACTGCAGCATCCTTCTGGAGAATTCTTGCATTGGCTTTTTCCCTTTCTGCAAACACACCGGGCACTCAGCCCCCAGACCTTTGCTCGTCTCTACCCTCTGCCTATGCTCTCTTCTTCTAAGACCTTCACCTCCTCAGAGAGCCTTCCACGGCCACCCTTGGCCCCTAGGCCAGGGGCACCCACTGTTTTCCTTACCATCCCTTACCTGTCACGTATCCCATTTATTTATTCCTGTCCACTTGCTCAGTGTCTCCCCCATGGGACTCTAAGCTCCCTGAGGGCAGGGAACTTGTCTCTCCCGATGGGTGTTATGCCCTCCGTGCCTCACACACAGTGAGGCTCTCAATACATTTTTGAAAGAATAACTCCTTAACCTCTTCACTGGCTTCCACCCCGCGGAAGGTCAGCGATGGTCACCCACTTCGTAATACATTTTCCTTTTTCCTGCCACTCTCGGGTCCCTGGCACTGTGCTGGGTGTTGGTAACAGCAGCTGAGGATGCTCACTGCCTGGGGCAGGTGGGGGGGGTTGTCCAAGCCCTGGCTCCAGCACCTCGACCTGTGTTCAACCAGGCAGCCTCCTTAACCTGAGTCTCTTTGTGCCTCTCTATAGCATGGGGATAACAGCAGCCACCTCACAGGGCGGGGGTGGGGATCCAATGGTGGGACAGTCAGCTTTACGCGTGAACGTGGCTAGACCAGAGTCCCCTGTCAGTCAAACTCCAGCCACTGTTGCCCTGAAGGTATCCTGTACATGTGACTGACATCTCTCATCAGTTGAGATAATTCTCAGTCATGCGGGTGGGCTTGATTCAGTCAGTGGGAAGGCCTTTAGAGCAGAACAGAGGATTCCCAGGAGAAGAAATTCTGCTTGGGGACAACAGTTTCCCGTGCCTGAGAGTCTCCCGCCTGCCCTGACAGCCTGCCTGCCCGGCGGATGTCAGACCTGCCTAGCCAGCCCCACAGTCACATAAGCTAATTCCTTGCAATGGATCTCTTAATACAGGTCGGCTACTGGTTCTTTTTCTCAGGTTGAACCCTGATGGTACAAATAGGAGGATCTTAACGTGCTTAGAGTAGGATGTGGTGCACACAAAGAGCTCAACAGACACGAGCTGCCATTCCAGGGGCCTCAATGCCCTGCTCAGTGCCAGGTAGCCATGAACACAGTCCCACCTCACAGTGACGCACGATGTTATGCTCCCATTCTGCAGATGAAGCTGGGAATGGGGTACATGACCAGCCCACACTCGGGGCGGTGCTGGGGTCCCATCACAGGTAGCCCAGCTCCAGCGCCCCGTGACCGACCATGAAGGTTCATGCTCCCACAGCCCCGCTGCAGTGACCAATGGGGATCCCTACCCTGGAGAGGCAGGGACAGTGGCAGCCCTGTCCACCACCATCTTCCAAACCTAACAAAGTGCAGGCACACAAAGGGTTAACTGAGAATGGAACCCGATTGGGACTGCTGAGAGAATGAGATGGGTGGGGAGCAGGGACTTGCTCCCAGAGAGATTCCTTCTCCAGCCTGCTCCAGCCTTCAGGTCTCCCGCATCAGTAGAAGCCATCCTGATGGACTGGGCTCCCAGGAGTGGGTGGGAAGGACCCTCCCCTTTCTGAATGTCAGCTGCCTTGTGGGAAAAGGTGGGGGACTAGCTCCTGTCTCATAAAGTTGAGGTGTGGCCTTAGGGAGGTTTCTTTCTTTTTATCCCCCTTAGGGAGGTTTCTTAACCTTTCTGGGCCTCAGTTTCCTCCTCTGTAAAATGAACATGACCACCAGACCCGTTCCATGGTGCTGCTGGGCTATGTGAATGAAGAAGGCGTGAGGGTTTGGAGTGCACTGGGTGCCATCATCACGGTTGTCCTCATCATCTCCTGAAGGAACAGGGGAAAGGTATTTATAAAGTCCACTTCCCCCATGATCTCCTCCTCGGGTCGAGTGAGGAAATAGCAAGATTTGGCCAGTGACATGAGTCACTGTTGACCACATAATCAGAGACCGGGAGTTTGTCTGGGGAGTGAGTAGTCGCCTCAGGCTAGATGGGGACGAAGTATCCTCCTCTGATGGATAATGGCTTTCAGCAGCTTAGGCATTCACCTCTGAGCCTCAGTGACCCCCCCCCACTCTCAGCCCCCCCTCCCCCAGAGGCACCTGTGTCCCAGTCTGGACAGGGACGTGCTGGTCTCACGCCTGTGTCCCTGCAAGGCTCAGCATGAGTGTGGCACCTGGGGGCCTGGGGAAAACGTGTATTAGATGACAAACAGAGGGAACGGGCGAGACAGGGATGGTGACAGAGGCAGAGAGTGACGAGGAGGGGTGGGGGGTGAACCAGAGACTCTGGAGAGAGGTCGGCCAGGCAGCCACTCCTTGGCTGATGATCCACTTTCCAACCTCATCTTCATCTGTGGAGCTGCTCCCGCCACCCACCTGTGGGGACAGCACGTTTTTTCTTGAACTAGGTATCCCTGTGTCCATGAGTCTGTAACTGGCTGGGTGACCACTGAGGCCGGTGAGCAGGGGAGATTCCTCCGGCAGGCCTGCGGTGCCTTGCCTGGCTCATTCTTCCCTGCTGTCGCCCCCTGTTTGTGCTGTCCTCACTGGAGCATCCCAACGCCCCCCCACCCCCCCCACCCCCCCCACCCCCGCTTTCCGTCCTGTGGCTTCCCTGCTCCCAGCATGTCTGCCCAGCTCAGGTGGTAATGCTCCGGCGAGGCAAGAGCCGGGAGGGCCTTGCGGGCAGGACCTGAACCTCACTCTTCTGTGTCCCCGACCCAAGACCTGCCACATGGGGACACCACAGCTGTTTGTGACAGCACACGTGAATGAATTCCTGGAATGTCTTTTTCCACCTAAATAATTCTTCCTCATCCTTCCAGACCCAAGCCGCTGCCCAGGGTCTAGGGATTCTTTTTCCACTGGGCAAGGTGCTCGCATTCTGAATAACAACACCTTTGGGCAGGAGGTGTGTTTAGAGAAAAGGTGTCTCCTCCACATCTATGCTTCTGATCAGACTTGCAAACAACAGGTCCACATATGGCTTTTCGGCGGCCCGTGCTGCTTTTTAAAAACAGTTACTAATAGTTTGAATCCAGAAATTTCACACTGGAATCTAGATTTCTGGATTCTTCTGAAAACAAACAAATGAATAGATAAAACAGAAACCAGAAGACCCAGCAGATCTCATTCCTGCTGGGGGAGGGGGCAGGTAAGAGTTGGAGCTGAGTTCGCTGCTGCTGGCGCCCCCTTCAGGTGGGGCCCCTGCTCTCAAGACCACCTGGTTCCCATAGGGGCCAAAAGCACTCACTTTGTTACCTGCCGGACCCCTGTGGGCTTTTGAGTTTGCAGCCTCCGCACTATAGTCTTATAAGGTCAGGAGAAAATAGCCAGGGGACAGGGACGACTGCTCCAGGGAACAAGGGTCCTGGGATGGAGGGGTCCTGAGCAGTGCACAGTCTTGCTGTGTGGTCCGAGGCACTGTGAGCCTCCATTTCCCCGTTTGCAATGTGGGGGGTGTGGAGGGCAGGCCTCATGATCCCCAGTGTCCCTGCAGAAAACCTTTGGGGCTTCTTTAGTGTTTCAGGCGCTTCCCTCCCGCGGGTCTCAGTTTCCCTCTGTAGAGTGCAGAGCCTAGCTTTGCTTGGCAGTGCCCAAGGCTGCAGGAGGGTCACTGTCACTCTGGGTCACAGTGCCCATGTGGACAATGGCTTTAGCCCATTTGCTAGTGCTGTCTCCCCCCAGGCTCCTCTGTATGTCATCTGTGCTCCTGCAGGTCGGCCTGCCTGCCCAGACCGCGCTGCTCAAGGGCAGGGAGCAGGCACGTCCCTGGCGGTGGAACGGGTTGACAAACAGGCCCGGCTCGTGGGAGTCCTTGTGGGGTGAATGCGTGAGCTCCTGGCGCTGGTCTCTGGTCTTAGAGTCTCACATGGAGTTGCTGCTCCAGCTCTGTAGGTCTGTGAGGTCTAACTGGGCCGGTGGATCTAGGTGTCTGCAAGCCAGGTGTCTGTCTTGATCTGTCTGGGAGTTTTCCCGTCCATGGTTTGTCCTTCTGGCTCAAGAGCCCTAGACTGTGGGGGAACCAGATCCTGGCATTCTTCTGTCTTGGCCAAGCCCTTCCCCTCTCTGGGTCCCCACCAATGGAGGGATATGACTAACTCCTTGATGCCTCTGTCACAGGCAGAACCGTGCCCTCCCCTCGTGGCCCCCTTCCCCCCCACAATTCATATGTTGAAGTCCTAACCCCCAGTACCTCACACTGACTTTATTTGGAGACAGGGCCTTTAAAGAAATAATTAAGTTACCATCCACCATCTCACCATCCACAGCAAAGGGGGCTCTGCTGCTGGGAAGGGGACTTGGCTTGAGGAACCAGACAGACACTCGGGGAAGGCCCAGTCCTGCCAGTGGCCACACCTTGGAATGAGGAGGAGAGATTGCCGGCAGTGCAGAGAGGGTCTCTGACCCTGAGGGGTTGGGTTTGCCGGTCCAGGGGCCCCTGACAATCTTTGTTTCTAAAGAGTGTTCCCTGGTTGTGCCAATGGGCAGTGGGTGAGTTCAGGCAGCTTGTTGAGTTCAGCTGGCCTCAGCTGTGCATCAGCCTGGCTGGTGGCCAGTCCCAGCCCAGGGACTTACCTCCATCCGATGCCCAGCGGTTTTGGCTTCAGACTTCACGGCTGTTTCTGGCTCCTCCAGCAGCTCTGGTTTCTGAATGACTGGGACCTCTTTGAACTTGACACTGGGCCTGTCCTCCCACCACTGAAGTATCTTCATTCTAAGGTAATGAGCCCTGTGGTTAATACTGTGCTCAGGGGCGCCTGGGTGGCTCAGTTGGTTAAGCGACTGCCTTCAGCTCAGGTCATGATCTCAGGGTCCTGGGGTCGAGCCCCGCATCGGGCTCCCTGCTCGGTGGGAAGCCTGCTTCTCTCTTTCCTACTCCCCCTGCTTGTGTTCCCTCTCTCGCTGTGTCTCTCTGTCAAATAAATAAATAAAATCTTTAAAAAAAAAAAATACTGTGCTCAGTCTCCCTGTTCCTAGAAGGAACCCTGGGCTGGGGGTCAGAAGACCCCTTCCCTCCATTTCCTGGTTATGTGACCAGCACCCCCCTCTCCTTATCAAACAGGCATACAAATCCCTACTCTCTTGGCCCGGATCCTCTTCCTAGCCTCTTTTCCAGCCTCCTGCCCCAGAGCTGGCCTGCATTTCCCTGCCCAGCCATCCCATGGCTCCCCAGCACCCCCACAACAAAGTCCCAGCCCTCCAACCAACCCAGTGGCCCTTCATGGTGGTGCCTTTCCTCAGCTTCTCTCCCAGCCCTGTAATGTCTCAGTATGTATATGATTTTTTTCCAGACTAATTTTTTTTGCACCTTTCCTCTTTCTCTTAATATTTCCACCGTATCTGGGCATATTAGTACATTGACAGCTTCCTCAGTCTTTTTCACAGCTGCGTAGTGCTCTGTTGTGTAGATGTACCACTGATTCCATAACTGGTCCCTTTCCTTTCTTGCCCTGGCAACTGCAACTGCCCTGCTCCCTGGTCCCTCTGCTTTGCCCAGTCTGTCTCCTCCCCAGGAGTGGGATTTTGTTTGTATTCAAGTGTGGTGAAGCCAACAGATCGGGGGATGGCTGCATTGAAAAGATAGTTTGTTATTCAAAGTTCCCAAGAGGTGGGAACCCCTGGGTGGCTCAGTCGGTTAAGCATCTGCCTTCAGCTCAGGTCATGATCCCAGGGTCCTGCTTCTCCCTCTCCCTCTGCCTCTCCCCTTGCTTGTGCACTTGCTCTTTCTCTCTGACAATAAATAAAATCTTTTTAAAAAATTTCAAAGTTCCCAAGAGGGGGCACACCATGCCACACAGGGCCACACAGGGAAGCACCAGGGTTGGTCAGGAGGTAGGAGTGAGGGGGAAGCACGTGTGGGAGCTTTTATTGTGGTTTCCATGGGACTGGAGTTGCACAGTAGGCAGGTTTAGGCCTGGCCCACAAAAGTACCTCACCTACCTGGACATTAGTTGAGGATGGCCCTGTGACTGAAGCAGGGCCAATCAGAGTCTTCTCTGGAATTGATGTGTCTCCAAGAGGAAGACAAGTCCTGTTTCAGCTAGAGTTGCTGAGATAGGATACAATCGTGTGGCTGCTCCTGGCCATTTTGCCACTAGGTGGAGAGAGCCTCCAGAGGTCAAGTAAACACAGAAGGAAGCAGAGCAAAGGCATAAGGATGGCAGACTCTTAATAATGTCATTTGAATACCTAGATCCAGTCATGCTTGAAGTACAGATATTCCCTGTTATAGGCTGAATTGTGTCTTCCTCATCCCATCCAATTCATTTGCTGAAGTTCCAACACCCAGTACCCCAGAATGTAACTGTATTTGAAGACAGGGCCTTTAAAAAGGTAATTAAGGTAAAATGAGGTCATACAGATGGACCCTAATCCATGTGACTGTATTTGGACAGGGCCTTCAGTGAGGTGATTAAGTTAAACTGAGGCTGTTAGGTGGGTCCTAATCCAATATGACTTGTGTCCTTGTAAGAAGAGGGATGGGGTGCCTGGGTGGCTCAGTAGGTAAGTGGCAGACTCTGGATTTCAGCTCAAGTCATTATCTCAGGGTTGTGGGATCAAGCTCTGCACTGGGCTCTGCACTCAGCACAGAGTCTGCTTCTCCTTCCCCCTCAGCTCCTCCCCCCACTCATTCTCTCTTGTTCTCTCTCTAAAATAAATAAATAAAATCTTTTTTAAAAAGAAGAAGAAGGACAGACAGCAGGGGTGTGTGTGCACACAGGGATGACCATGTGAAGAGGCAAGAGGGTGGCCATGTGCAAGCCAAGGAGAGTCTCAGGAGAAACCAATCCTGCTGACACTTGGATCTTGGACTTCCAGCCTCCAGAACTATGAGAAAATAAATCTCTTTTGTTGAAGTCTTAGACTTAACAGATGGTCAATATGTTCCTGTAGCAGATTACATACAGATGGCTGCAAATTTCTGGCATTCCTCCCATGGAGAAATGGGGTCTATTTTCTCTTCCCCTTGAATCTTGGCTAGTCTGTGACTTGCTCTAAGAGAATATGATGGAAGTGACACTATCAATTCCAGGCCTAGCCTTAAGAAGGACTGGCAACTTTTGCCTTGGAAGAGACCATGATAGACAAGGCCCTGACACTGCATGGAAAGCGAGAGGGGCCCAGCTGAGCCCAGCCCTCTGGCTGTCCACAGCAAAATGCCAGGCATGTGAGTGAAGGCATCTTGGACCCTCTGGCCCAGCCCAGCCCAGCCCAGCCCAGCCCAGCCCAGCAGCTAGCTAAGTATCACCAAGTGACCTCAGTGGATACCACAGGAAGCTGAAGAATCATTCAGTTGGGCCCTACTCAAATTCCTGATCCATGAAATTGTGCTATATACTAAAATAACCATTGTTTAAAGTCACTAAGTTTAGGGGACTGTAATATAGCAACAAAGAAGCGTAACTGTTCCCTTTTTCCTTAAGTTTGCTGAATTCAGCTCTTGTCACTCACAACTGGAAGAGTCCTAACTAATGTGACTTATCTCCTTTAACCGTTATCCCTTATGCATTATTCCCCAAAACTTTTCCACCTATGACGGTTTAAATCCCAATACCCCATGCTCTGACCAGTTCTGTCCTATTCAGCTTTCTTATGCTCCCATCCAGTCTTGTGTTCCTGTTCTTTGATCTCACAGATGGAGGCTTCAGATCCAAGACACCACATTCCCTAGCCCTCATGAAAGCCTTCTTGTTTTCTCTTCCTTACCTCCCTGCCCCACAGGGTACAATGGCTACCCACTCGAAGTGCTCTTTCCCTCCAGCTTTCACATCTCTCTTGTCTCCCACCCCATCAGCCTTTCATGGCATCCTGCCTGCAAAGACCCAAACCTAAATCAATGCCACCATTCACTTTCTCTTCCAACGACCACTACTGGGAGGAAACATCACACAGCGATGACATTGGTGTCGCTAACAATGAGCAATCTCCAGTCACTGTTGGACCTTTGCTGCTGGTCACCAATTATTTTCCTTGTCCTCATGTGGATCCCACTCATTCTCCTCAGTGGCTATTCCAATCGCCTCATCACCATCACCACTCTTCTTGATCCCTTCCCCTCACCCCTGCTCCCACCCACATCACTTTCAGCAGATGGCCTCACCACCCTCCTTCACTGTGGAAAAAAAAAAGCCCATGGGGAGGAAGGCCTCACCCCACCCACCAGAATCATAAATGTTACCTAAAGTGAACAAGAAAAATATAGAACATCTGCCACTGGATTTTGAGAATAATTTTGAGAGTAAGGATAACTGACTGCTTTAGACAGTGCCATTTCAGTGGCATGGTGCTGGAGAGCAGATTGCAGGAGACTGACGAATGTGAGGGTGATGGGAATCAGGCAGTGAGTGTAAACTCTTCTCTCAAAAAAAAATTGGATGGTACATAGAGGGAGTTTGTGGGGCTGAGGTAGGAGAGATTTGGGCATGTTTATATCCTTCAGAGAAAGAGCCAGTGAAGAAAGAATGACTGAAAATTTAGGAGACAGAAGGGATGATTAATGGAGTGTGGAGGAGATGGATTCCCAGGCAAAAGAGGTGAGGCTAACCTTGGACAGGAAGAGGGATGCCTCTTTCTCTGAAAAAGGCAAGGAGTAAATCACCAGTGCCAGTGGTGATAACTCTGTAGGTGTTGGGGAGTTGCTTTTTTCCTGTGAAGTAGGTAAAACTTGTTGCTGAGTAAGGGGGAGGAGATAAGAGAATCGGGGAAGGAAAGAAAACGTCTGTAATACTGACAGGGCATCACGTTGGGGAAGGAAGGCTCTTAGGGGTGTGTGGGAGGATTTCTTTCTTTTTTTTTTTTAAGATTTATTTATTTTAGAGAGAGAGAGTGGGGGGGGGGATGGGGGGAATGGGCAGAGGGAGAGGGAAAGAAGCAGACTCCCCGTTGAGCAAGGAGCCCGATGTGGGGCTTGATCCCAGGATCCTGAGATCATGACCTGAGCTGAAACTGAGAGTCAGACACTTAACCGACTGAACCACCAAGGCGCCCTGTGTGGGAGGATTTCTAGGCAGTATGGATGCTACCCTCCCCTGCAAGGATGGAGATTCTGAAGGCTGGGGTCCCCTTAGTATCTCCCTCGTATGGATCTCTAACCTAGCACTTGCTTACTTGTCTATATCCTTGGAAAATGCAGGACACAGGGCAAGAGGAAAAACAGAAAAAAAGAAAGCCTGAGAAATATTTTTTTTGAAAGTCTGAGAAATATTAAATGAGAAGCCCACAGTGAAAGGAAAGGGTGGAAGCAACATATGAAACAATGATTGAAAATTTTCCAGGGTTGATAAAAGACACCAGAGCACAGATGAAAGAGGCCAAAAAGATGTACATAACAGCAAACAAACAAAAAAAGATATCCACACTTAGTCACATCAGAGTAGAACCATTAGCACTAATAGTATCCAAAAGCCCAGATGGCTGTGGGGGCCCTGAAAAGGCGCCCAGCCCAGGGCCAGGGAAGGGTTTCTGGAGCACATGATGGAAGGGCTGTGAGCTGAGCCCTAAATGATGAGTAAATGTCAGCCAGGTGAGAGAGGGGAGCAGGAATGGGAGGTGAAGTGCAGAGAAGGGCACTGAGCAGAAGTCACAGTACAACCAGAAAAGATGACCTTGATTTAAAGGCTATGTATCTGTGGAACACTGCCTTCATCAAGTGTAGAATACACACTCTTTTTAAGCCTATGTGGAATATTTATAAAAACTACACAAAAATTGTGCCACAAAGAAAATAACTGAAATAATGCATAGTATTAAATCCACTTATTGGATTTAAGCTAGAAATAAAGAAAACAGGATTATTAGAAAACACTGGTGTGTCTAAGAAAAACTCTCCTGGGTCAAAAATCATAATGGAAATTAGAAATATTTTAACCAAGTGATACTAAAATAGTTTAATTAAACTTTGTGAGATACAGCTAGAGTCATGCTTAGAGGGAAATTTATAGTCTTAAATGCAAATACTGGAGAAGAAGAATGGCTAAATTAAATGATATAAGAGACCATGTTAAGAGGGCAAAGAAGAACAGACTGGAAGAATGATGATGAAGGAAATAAAGAACATAAATAAATGTAGTAGGTGTTGGAAAAGGCTTGATATGAATTTTAACCTGATACTCACGTGAGGAGGACAAGGAAGAAGAAGAACAGTGTGGAGACAATGGATCCATACACAATGCCCTGGGTCAGCCCTTTCACGAACACACTGGAATCTGAATGCTTATCTGGAATCAGAGGGAAGTGAGAGTTGTTTTTTTTTTTTTCCCCTAAGGCTGTGAAGTCTGAGCCTGCGCCCATCCTCATTTTGATCCCCATGTGTTGTCGTTCTAGCCCAGTCAGTAGACCCCTGTGTACCTACCTGGTAGGAGGAAGATACGTGCAGCATGGATTCCATATTGGTTCCTCCCCTCACAGCGGAGACTCAAGAGTATGTCTGGCTCCCCGATGAGGCTGATGGTGCTGTTGTTCCAGGTGCCAAATATGGTGGAAGTCACCTGGAGGACCTTATCTGTGTTGTTCACACTCACAGGGACACCTTTCAACAACCACTGCATAGAGGGTGTGGGGAGCCCATGGAAAGAACAACTGCACTGCAGAGTCTTCTCCAAGGAACAAGAGGAATTGAGCAGTCTTGTGGGTGCTATGGGGAGAGAAGGTCAGCAGTCAGCAAGGCATCCTGACTTCCTTTCTCCACTTTCTCTAGGACCCAGCTTTTTCCTTATTCCTGATTCCCACGTCGCTTCGGAAAGACTTTCTGGAAGCCCACAGAAGCTGGGCTTCTCAGACCAGTTCCCCTTCATCCTCTTCCTCATCTGTGTCTAATTCTGGCTCAGCTCTTACCTCTGGTCTTTCAGCCACAGAAGCCCGGTAAAGATGTGACAGCTTCCCAGACTCCTCCCACCCAACCCCACCCCAGGACTAAGGAATTTCTCCTGGGCCCACCATTTCCCCCAGACTCTGGATCTTCCTTTGCCCACCAGCACTCACAGACCACTTGGAACGAGACCACAGCACTTTCAGTGAACATAGCTGGGGAGAAATTCAAACGACATCTGAGGGTGGTGCTATAATCCTAAGGCTTCAGGGTGAAGTGCAGCAATAGGAGGAGGATTTGCTGGAGCCATCTGTGTTGGAGAACATGGTGGGCCAATTCCAAGAAAGGAAAGGGGCTTTGCTTTCTTTTCAGGTGCCTTTGATGGTACAAGTCAAGGTCATAGGATCCCCAGCCACAAGAATCTCTAGGATGTGGAGCTCTGGTTTCTGGGTCTGGTCTGAAGGGAAAGACAGATTGGACTGAAAAGAGGGACTCTCATGGATACTTCAATGATGCACAGTGTTTCCAGGTTACAAAGTGCTTTCTCACCCATAAGTTCACTTGGTACCCCTCCCCTACTCAGATAACCTCATGGAACCCGAGACTGTTACTGTTGGTTAGATTTTCACAAGTATATTTCCCTTCTCTGCACTGTCTAGGTGAGCAAACTGAGGAGACTTGCTTAAGGAGGCAGAGCTTGAACCTGAACCCTGGACTCTCAAGACTGAGGGTGAGAGAATTTTCCAAGATCTACATTGCCTATGATTCCTTACCTGTCCCCTTAGCTCAGACCTCCTAGGGTCAGCTCCTACGCTGCATCTTCCCTCCCAATCCAACTCTCCCCTCAGGCTCTGCCCCTTTCCAGCAGATCTGTGATCACTTCCGCCCTCTACCTCTTACTTGCTGGATGCTGTGGGGTAAGTCACTTCCCCTCTCTTTGCCATTTCTATTTGGAAAAATAAAGTTATCAATTGCACCTATATCACTGTATTATTGTTGTAAAAATGAAATGCCTAGGATTTTATAAAGCCCTATGAAGTAAAAACCACACAATTACCAGAACATCTTCTTTACAAACCACTCATTGAATGAGATTGAATGTCATCTGATATGGAGAGTTTGATATCCTCCTACAGGAAGGACTCTTGTGTTCTAGATCTGCACAGAATAAATATGTCATGCTGTTCCTTTTAAGTACATTGTGGATCAGCAGGGTACAGTCTTGTTCTTCAAGATTTCAAATAGTGCGGAATCTGCCCTTGGTGTTATTATCTATGGTAGCACTGGGTTGATTTATAGCTACATGGGGGCTGATATTTTTATTGAGCCAGTAGGCTATGGGTACAGAATTGCTTGGGGATTCCTTGGGAAGTTCAAATATTCCAAGGATTATACCTCTTCCACTGGTATCTTCTTGACTTCCACCAAAACATGAGAAAGTAACCCTGTGGGGAGGGATTCAAGTTGAAAAACTGACTTACCTAGTGTCCTCCAGTATCCCACTTGTGCATTAAAGGATTAACCTTACCCTAGGAAGGTCTGACCCTTTCCCAGCTCTAGGGAGGTAACCTCTAAGCCCTTGGAATGTCCTCCTGATAAGAGTGTCTGTTTACCTAGGGCCATGGGTCATGCCAGATAGGCTATATGAACAAAGTGATTTGTGGTGGGGACCTTGGGCCACATGTGGTATCAGCCTGACCTCTGGAGAAGCTGGAGACTAAGGTCAGCCATGCCTATGGGACCAGGCCCCCAATAAAAACCCTGGACACTAAAGCTCAGTGAGTTTCCCCCTTGGCAACACTGGGCATATCGCCAAACATTATTGCCAGGAGAAGTAAACACTGTATGCACAACTCTACTGGGAGAAGACAACTGAAAGCTCATGCCTAGTCTCTCCTAGATCCTGCCCTACATGCCTCTTCCCTCTGCTTATTTTAATCTCCATTTGTTTGTTGTAGTCAACTGTAACGGGAAATACAACAGTTCTGCTGAGTTCTGTGAGTCCTTCTTGCGAATCATTGAACCTGAGGGTGGTCTTGTGGACTCCTAAGTGTGCCACCCCAGTTTAGCCTGCTGGGTTTTTTTGTTGTTCTTACTGTTGGTAGTAATTTTATCTTGTGAAGTTGGCCATGTAGCTCCATTTCTGAATCTCAGTTTCTCAATCAGAAAAATGGGCACAGTACGGCCAGTGCTGCAATGTTGTGAGAATTAAGAGATGTTAACTACAAAAGCACATGGTGCCCTAGAATAATTGTAGATTGTAACTTAGCTTTTGGCTCTCACTGAACAATTATTCTTTCCCCTGCTTTCTTCATTTCCCAGGTGGCAGCTCCCTTATGTACAAAATGGAGGGAGGCTGAACTTCATGGCTCCTGAGGCCACTTTTAGAAATGCCATCCTAAAATTATGGTAGTAACACTGACCTGTGTAAGTGTTTAAAGATTTTCCACCACCTTCATAGAAATTAGGTTAAGCCATCCTTATAATGGTTTTTTATAATCCCTTAGACAGATGGAAAACTGGGGTTCAGAGAGGTTAAGGGCCTGCTTCAGGTTTTAGAGAAAGGAGTAACAGCATCAGGCCCAGAACCTGGCTTTCCACATGTTAAGCCCAGTATTTCAAAACATCACCACCGGGGTCTCAACAGTTTTGGTTCTGGAGCACCATGCTATTTCTCTTCTCTAAGATGTGACTTAATTAACACCTACCATACAGATGATGGTGTTGAGAGAGCAGATGTGTATACGTTTATCACTGAAGTTTTAGAGTGGCATGGGCTGGCATTAAAATAGAACTAAGAGTCAGAAGAGCTGGGCACTCCAAGAGTGAAATTTCTAGTGACTTGTGGCAAGTTGCTGAATCTCCCAAGGCCTGTTTCCTCATCTGTGAAATGAGAACAATAATTCCTCAGGGAGTTGTTGGGTAGATGAAATGGGACACACTGTGGGTCACAGAATAGGCACACTGAAGACATTCATTACTTATTATTTATCAAGTACTTAATTCTCTATGTCTTCACCTCTTCACCTTACTTCAGCCCTTGCCCATCTTCCACTCCCCACCCATACCCACCTCACCCCTACCCTTTTTTCTCTTCCTCAGACCCGTCCCACCCTGCTTCTAATTCCATTTACCCCACCGTAACAGCAGCAATCACATCAGCACCAACAGGATCTCAGGGACAAGAGAGGGCCAGGACCTATCCTGCTGCTAACTCTGGCCTCATCCATGTTGTGGAGGACAGGATTTGGAATGGATGAGGAGAGGGTCAGCAGTAAGAGGCAGTAAGGGGAGGTAGAGGTAAATTCATGGCCTACTGGGAGCTTTTGTCTCTTCGATCACTCTTAAATTCTGTTCACCTTGAAAATTAGGAGCCTCCTGGGAACAGATGTTAAGGAGCTTCAAGGATAGAACAGCGTCTCCAAGACTCTCTCTGAAGCTTCAATACCATGTCTTTCTTCTTTCTCCTCCAATCTTCACCCCCAGGTCCTTCCCTCTTTGAAGAACCTTAACTGCCAGGCTGAGAAGCTTGGCCTCTCTCCCAAGTCGATGGGGGAAGTCATGAAAATCATTTTCAAAGGTTCTGAACCATGGGGAACAGGTTTGGGTGTCATAAAGACCACTATGAATCTGCATCAAGGAGAAAGAAATAGTTCAAGAGGAAGATAATGTGGCCTGGGTTGAAATAGTGGCTATGTGGGTGGAGAGGACAGGATATATTTAGGGGGTATTTGAGCAATAAAAGACATTTCTATGTCTACAGGATAAATTCCAAACTCCTTTGCCTTGCATTTGAGGCTGTTCATGATTTTGCCCCACACTTGCCCTATCTCCACTGCTTCCTTCCCTAGCCTCTGCTATTCTTTGCTTGCCAAAGAGAAAAGTACCTTTCCACATATATTCTATACATTCCTGTCTCTGTATGTTTAGTCAGGCCACTCTTCTTTTCACGACATCCTTCTGCAACTCTCCCCTCTGCCCACGTTCAAATCCTATCTCTCTTTCTAAGTCCAGGTCAAATGTATCTTCCTTCAGGTAGCCTTCCAGGATCTCCACAACCAGAAAGAAGCCTCCATTCCTAGACTCACTTCAACACCCCTATCTGTTCATCGCTTTTAGGGCAATGTCTCAGACAAACTCTGAGAGTTGCCCTACCTGATAACCACCCTCCTGTGTATCCTTATAATTTCAGATTTGTTCAGGTGATCAACCCCCAGTTAAAATAAAAAATAAATAAATAAATAAAAAACCTCTATTTCTCTGCCTCCTCTACATCCAGGAATGGCTCTATGACGTAGTTGTGGCCAATGAGCCAAGTACAAGAAAAATGTCTTGTGCAAATAAAAGCCTATTCAGCCTTTACCCCACTTTCTTTACCATTACAATTGAGCTCCGAAGGTCTGTTTTTTGCATATAATATTAGCTAATGGAATTCCAGACCCTGGTTTTAAAAAAATAAGTTTTCATAATAGAAGGAAACAAGTCTTAGAAAGAATTGAAAAAGATGTTCACGTCCCCTGAAGCTATAAATCAAAAGATATTGTTCTGTGTCATAAAAGGGTTCAAGGAATCTGATTTGATATTGTACAAAACTGAGAATGTTTATTAGAATATAATTTATGTTCTCCTTTACAATATACAGTTTTGTATGAATATTCATGACTGTTACTGACTTGTTCTGTTCTCCGTTGATAAAAATCCGCCCTTGGAAGAACAATTTAAACAAAGTAGTCTTATGAGACTCTAAAGACATTAGAAATTATTCCATGTCTTATGAAAATGATATCCAGATAAAATGGAATTCTGACCAGTTGTCTTATTTGATAATTTATTGCTCTGGTAACAATAATATTATAACTGACATCTCTGTTCTCTTATATTGTACACCTATCTGTAAGATTGTACTCTTCTCCCACATGTGCTATGCAAATAAAAATCTTGGACTCTGCTAGATTTATTATTAAGCAAATATTTTGAGAGACGTGTCTACTTAGAATACCAACCATGAGGCTACCTGCTGAAGACTTTGGGGATTTCTACCTTTCTGATATTAGCACCACTTTCTCTTTGTTGTTTTCTTCTTTTCCAAAACGCGTCCCCTCTTTCTCCTCCTCCTCCTCTTTCCCTGGAATATGGATGGGATGCTGGAGGTGGAGCAGCCATTTGGCAACCATGAGATAACCATAAAGATCAAAGCCACAGACTAAGGATGTCACTGACAACAGTCTAGGGGTTCTGGTTCCCTGACAGCCTTGTGGAGCTGCTACATTCACCTTGTACAGCCTACTAACATGCTTCCTCTTCATTTGATTGTTGCTCTAGTTGGGAAATTGATGAAATATCCTACCAGTGGAACTAGCCAAGAGTGAGATTCTTGAGGAAAGATCCTACATCAAATAGATCTTTGTGTCCTCCACGGTCTTAGAAACTTTCTTGTCTGATAAATATTCACTGAAAAAAATGTATAAGCACAAGTCTTGATGATTTTCCAACTATTAGTTTCCAGTTTAATTCCACTGTGATCAGAAAACATACTTTATATGATTCCAATTCATTTAAATTTGTTACTTGTTTTATAGCTCTGAACATGGTCTAAGTGTTCCAGGAGCTGTTGAGTACAATGTGTATGCTACTATTGTTGGATGGAATATTCTATAAATGTCATTTAAGTCAATTTGGTTGATGGTATTCTTTTTTTTTTTTTTTTAAGATTTTATTTATTTATTTGACACAGAGAGAGAGAGAGCCAAGCACAGGGAGTGGCAGGCAGAGGGAGGAGAAGCAGGCTCCCTGCTGAGCAATAAGCCCGACCTGGGGCTCGATCCCAGGACCCTGGGATCGACCTGAGCTGAAGGCAGATGCTTACCAACTGAGCCACCCAGGCACCCCAGTTGATGGTATTCTATATCCATACCAATTTTTTCATCTGCTTGCTCAGTTACTGAGAGGGGAGAGTTTATTTGCCTAGTTCTCCTTTCAGTTAGATTAGGTGTTTTTTTTTTTAATTTTTGAAATTAAAAATTTTAATAAGAAATTAATTCTCAGAATCTAATTGAATATAGTGATTTATTTACAACCTCAAATCAAGGATTGAGGAGAGCTCTGGGGTGGTTCCAGACAGGGCTTTGCCAGTAACTTGCTGGAAACTTTAGATAAGTGCTGTCCCCCCTCTTGTTTTCCCCCATTTTCCCCATCTGTAAAATGAGCAGGTATTACTGCCCAGTGTGTAATGGTCCTTCCGACTTCAAAATTCTGATTTCTTCCAAGTTTCATTCCCTTTTCCAGGGCTTGGCGCAGCCATGGGTTTTCTCCACAAGAAACCTCTTTCCTCTTCCCGCTAAACAATCATTTCCTTTTCCAGACTTACCACCTCGTCTTGGGCGCCCACAGCTCCACCCTGGACTGTCCTCAGCTGGACAGTGGAGATGTCTCTCCACTCTGCTATTTCCTTGACAACTCAACGTCCTCTTTGAGTTTGGTTAAGTGCATCACGTGCCCTTAGCCAAACTCACCGATTGGCTGACTTACTACTTACAGGAACTTACTTTCCAGAGGGATGAATTGATTGGCTGGTTTAACGCCTCCCGACGAGCCGGGTCAACTGACACATGCAATGAGCATGTGTACAACTACTGAGTGACTCACTGGGAAGGGACTAAGGTAGAGGAAAGCTAACTGATTAGCTCACTCATAACCTGTTCACTAGGTGACCTGTAAGTCTCCAGCCTCGCCAACTTCGCAAGGGCCAGAGGTCACGTGGGGCTGCCGCTCCCCGAAGCCCCGCCCCTCAGGCATACCAGTGAGCACGCGCGAATCTGTCCAGAGCCAATCAGGGCCTGAGGATGCGTGTGGGGGCTGCTGGGACACGGAGAGACGGCGAAGTAGAACCGTTGGTCTTCTGGGCTTGAGGCCGTTCGGAGCGACGGTGCTTCGTTTATCTTGAGCCAGAAGTTCTAGACCCCTACCGGTCCTGGAGACGCAGGACCATCAGTGTGTAAGGGACACTCCTTCCTCAAGCCAGTACTTGTGGGAAAGCAGGTGATGGGGTGGATTGAAAGCCATCGACCAAAGAACAAAATGCCAAGTGCTTGACCCTCAGGGCCCATCAGAGGGCATCTTGGTGCCCCTTTCCCTTCCTGCGAGCAGGGTCCCATCCACGAACAAACCGAGATGCATGAGGAAGACCCAGTTCTCCATTCTCTGTCAAAACCTATCCTTGACCTAGTCCCGACCCAGTTCCCATCCTCTATCCCATTTCTCTTCTGGATGGCATTCTCCAGTCCTTAGGAGCCCGCTTTCCGAAATTACAAAGCACATGAGGAAATAACTCTCCCTCCGTGAGTGAGGATAAAACATAAACTTTTCACCAGAGTCCTTGAAGCCCTGAAGGGTCTGGCACCTCAGGATCTCACCCTTCCATCTGAGCTCTGGTGCATAGACCAGACCCCGTCTGGGCTCTTGGACTCCCATCCCAGAGCCTAGCATCTACTGTTCTGCTGACCAGCCCCTAATAATCCGTTCGGTCTCAGCACAAATGTCACTTTCTCAGAGAGGCCTTCTCTGATTCTCTAATCCAAACTAGGTTCCTCCCCTGGTCCCTTATACTTTCTCATAGTGTTAGGTCCTTTTTCTTCCTAGCACTTGTCAACATTTTAAGCGGCAATTTTGCCTTTATTTCTTCATTGTGTACCTGCGTAGACCACGAGCTTCATGGAGGCAGGGCCAGTGTCTGGCTTGTTCACCTCATTATCTGGCACAAAGTGGATGCTCCTATTTCTGTGGAATGTGTGAACCGCATGCCAAAAGGGTGCCTATACACGTGAGGACTTACATAAACAGCTGCTCGTGAGTACGGGATGACCATCACATTGTGCTGGATGGAGAACCACTGGATTTACACACAAACAATGCCCCAGGGAAGAGATGACCCTTTTTGCAACCTCTGAAAATTACCAGCATCTGGCTCCAGAAGGGAGTATCATCCATTCTGAGGGGAACAGTACACAGCTATGGTCCATTCTCACGCCAGATTCCTGTTCTCATTCCTTGTATGCCTGCCTTTCAGCCTGGCCAAGAAGTATTGCAATAACATCCTAAGTGGGCTCTTTGCGTCCAGTCTTCCATAACTTCCATAACATCTTCAATAACTACTCCTAGAATGATCTTTCACTATGTATCTAGCCACTCCTTTTTTTTTTTTTTTAGTTTCAGTGGTAGAATTTAGTGATTCATCAGTTGCATATAACCCCAGTAATCATTACATCAAGTGCCCTCCTTAATACCCATTACCCAATTACCCTTCCCCCCACTGACCTCCCCTCCAGCAACCCTGTTTGTTTCCTAGAGTTCAGTGTCTCTTATGATTTGCCTCCCTCTCAATTTTCATTTTACTTTATTTTTCCTTCCCTTCCCCTATGTCCATCTGTTTTGTTTCTTAAATTCCACATATGAGTGAAATCATACGGTGTTTGTCTTTCTCTGACTAACTTATTTAGCTTAGCATAATACCCTCTAGTTCCATCCACATCATTGCAAATCTGGCCACTATTTCTTTGCTTCAAACCTTGCAATGGCTTATCCATTCATTCATTCATTCATTCACTCACTCAATTATTCAACAAACATTTTTGAGAGTCTGTTATATTTTAGGAACCATTCTAGGTGCTGGTGGTAAAACAAGACAGACAAGATCCCTGTTCTTGTGGAACTTACATTCTAAGGGAGTCAAGATTAACATCCTACCAGATAAAGCTCCAATGCCTTATCTTGGCATTCAGGGACCTCAGGAGCTCACTGTTCATCCTGAGCTCCAGTGCATAGACCCCCCTCTGGGCTCTTGGACACATTTTGTGTCTTTTCTCCACCTCCACCTCTGGACACCACTTTTCACTTACTCTCCACCCATGTATGCCTCAGGGCAGTGGTGAAAGGTCTTATCCAAAGACACATAGCCACTAAGCACTGAAGTTTATATTCAATCCATATAAGATGGCTCTAAAGCCTGGTGTTCTTGTATGTATATTCCAGGTTCTGGGCATACAGTAGGGGCTCCAAAGCTACTTTTTGGTGGACCATGGTCTCATATTTATTTTCCCTTCCTTTGACACCATCCCAGGCCAAGGCATATTTCTTCTAGTTAACCCGAACAGCAGATCATAGAGTTTGCTTTCAAACGTTCTAAGACCAGGTCCCAGAGTAACCCTACTCAATGGAGAATCAGTGTGAGGGACAGGTGGAGCTTGAGGGGTCCTTGTGAGATGAGGAGACTCCGGGGGCTTTGGGTTTGTCATAGACTCCAGGGTTTCTGGGGGTTGCTGAGTATTCTGTAGACTGTGGTAATTCCATGGACAGTGGGGACTCCAGGTAGGCATGTAGTCTTCACAGGCTTCATCAGTTCCAGTTTATTTTGCTTTTTTCTGGAAGTTTAGGGTAAGGGATGCTACAGAGCAGGGCAAAGAAAGAAGGATGTTAAACAGGTCTAGAAGTGAAGTATCCAAATCTTAAAAAGAAAGAATCCTGTCTCTCTCTTTGAGCACAGAATTACAGTGATGTGGAGCAGGCACTGTCTTTACCTTTTCTCAGAATCTCGTAATTGGAGTCTGCAACTCTGTCTTCTCCTGCTGGTCCTCCGTGTGCATTCCCAGCACCAGGAGCCCACCCAGTGTTCCCCAGACTCCTCTGGGAAGTTCTGCTTGACTTCCCCAGGTAGGGTCAGTCCCTCCTTCCTCTGGGCAACCATGACCCCCATCTCGGCCCTGTTACTGTAAGGCTGCCTTTCCACCAGCCTGATTGCTCTCTGAGGGCAAGGCCTGGGTCTCACCCATTTCTGAGACACCAGCATGGAGGTTAAGAGATACTGTAGGACATTTTGGTGGAATTTAACAGATGCATGATTTACCCACAAAGTGTATAAACCAGCTCCTAGTGCAGAGTGCAAGGAGGGCAGCAGGGCATTTCTGGTTCTAGAGAATTATAAATGGTAAATAACAGCGAGGCCTGTCTCTTCCAAGTCCTGCTGAGGATATGGGGTTCAAGGTAAATGAAGGAGTACCTTGGCTTCGGGCTGGTCTCCAGGCACTTCAGGCTAACACGGGCCTGTGGCATCTACAGACTGTGTTGACCACAACCTGCCAGACACTCAGAGTTTGGTTTGGTTTCTACTCTGATGCCACAACCACTGTTAGGGGCTCTTTTGACCCCCTCTTCTCAATGTGGATTCAGTGTGAAGGGGTGTGTGTGTGTGTGTGTACATTGCTGATTCTAATTAGTCTTTATTTCTCTTAATTTTCATCCTTCTTCCCTTTATCATCTATAAGATAATCTGCCAGCATATTCTGGCATTCTAGATGCCCTATAAGATTGAGGATGATAATTCCTTTAAACACTGTATGTGTTTCTCCTTGTGAGTCTTATTGCCATTATTCTGATAGACTAGATTCCAGGCACAATGGATACCCACCAATATCTGCTTCTCTGAAGATGGGCTGATGGTGGATTTTCCTGGCTCTTGAGGCTTCAGAGGCATCTTGGCTTCTTGGCTTGCTCTGACTTTAGGGTTGTTTGTTGCTTTGACCGCTGCAACTTTCTTTGACAGCTTCACTCTGATATATTTCATTCTAAGGAAATGACCCCCCTGATCAGTTCTGGCTCTCTGCCCCTCAGTGGGCTCTAGCCTTGACCAGAAGTTCTGGTTTAGAGCTTCAGTGACACCATTGGCTTGCTGTGTTGTTGAGGGCAAGCCACACAGCCTCTCTGGGAATTGGTTTCATCCTCTGTAAAATGGGGAGACCTTGCTTATGAGGCTGTGGGGCTCAGATGAGGTCAGCACTGAAAGGGCTTTGCAAACTGTAAAGGGTTGTTATTGGTCTTTAAGTCCAGCTGACTGTACTTTAAAAATAGCTCCCCAGTTTGCCCTGCTGCCTTGTGCCTCTTTCTTCTCACCCCTTACAGTCATTCAGTCCCAAGTCCCATCTCTCTGGCTGCCCCTCATCACTTGCCTGGCTCAAACCTGGCTCTTCGCTGTGTAGTCTGTGGCACCAACTTCCTGCCTGGTTTCAGGCCTTGGGCTCTTGCTCTTTGGTCTGTGTACAGACACCTTGCCCTAGGAGCTTTCCTTCCCACTTTAGCACTGTTCCATGGCTCCCAACTGAGGATCGAGTCCGAGATGCTCGGACTGGCCAGAGGCCCCTCTGCCAAACTCTCTGGCCTGACCTCTGGCAACTCTGCCCTTCTCATTCTGGGCTTCTAGCCAACACATTTAGCCAACTTTCAAGAGTCTCTATGAACTAACACCAAGAAGGCTTTTCAACTTCATCTTTAGCCATTTCCTCTCACTCTCTATGCACCTGACATTGCACAAAGACACTGGCAATTCCTCAAATGTGTCTCTGGGGTACGCATATACTACTTTCCCCCAAACAAATGACAGCCCGCTTCAGACAGCACCCCCCAGGGACTCCGCTGTCTTCTCCAGGGCTGCCACTTCCTCCTTTATGCAATTTGCTGAAAACCTCTGTCCTTTGAACCTCTCAGTGGCTCAGCATAGTGCTGATGGCCCTGGACTGTGGTGACCACATTAGGTGCCTTCTTCCCTTGCCAGACCCTAAGCTCCCTGGGGCAAGGGCCCTGTCTTTCCCCTTCCATGCCAGCCTTGCAGGGCCTGCCAGGTAGAATTTCATCCCTGGTACTCACATGAGTGGGGTGAAGCAGAGGAATAGCAGGGCAGTTGCAATGGCTCCATAGACAAGGCCCTGGATCAGCCCGTTAATGAAAGTCTTGCCCGGCGAAGACCTCTCTCCTGGAAAACGATAGCCTATGAGAAAGACTTCTCTTCTGAGGCCTTGGAATCTGAGCCAAAGCTCTGCTCCCTCCCCATCCCACGCTTCCTCACCCAGTCACTGGGCCCCCTCTACCCTCACTTGGTAGCAGCAGGATGCTCAAAGCGTGGGTTCCATTTTTGTTCTTCCCCTTACAGAGAAGCCTCGTGCTCATTCTTGGCTGCTCTGTCAGGCTGATGGTGCTGTTGGCCCAGGGGGCAATTATGGTGGAAGTCACCTGGAGGCTGCCATCTGTGTTGTTCACACCCACAGGAGTACCTCCCATCCACCACTGCACAGAGGGTGTGGGGATGCCATGGAAGGAACAGCTGCACTGCAGAGTCTTCTCCAAGGAACAAGAGGAATAGAGCAGCCTGGCCGGTGCTGTGGGGAGGGAGGGTCAGCCGTCAGCAAGGCATCCTGACTTCCTGTCTCCACTTCCTCCAGGACCCAGCATTTTCCTTATTCGTGATTCCCAAGGAGCTTCGGAAAGACCTTCTGGAAGCCCAGAGGAGCGGGGCTTCACTGACCAGTTTCCCTTCATCCTCTCTCCTCACACTGGACCTAATGGCAAGGGAGCTTTCTGAGGATCTACACTGCTTCTGACCCCTTACCTGACCCCCCGCCAGCCCCAGGCTAGACTTCCTCATCTCAGCTCCTACTTTCCTCTTCCTCCCATCTCTCAGGCTCTGCTCCTTCCTAGCTCCACCTGTGATCAATTTCTCCTTTGTCTCTTACTGTCTGGATGCCATTGGCTAAGTCACTTCCCCTTTCTTTGTTCTTTCCCAGTTTGGAAAATAGGGGTATTCATTGAACTCGTATCCTATTATCATGGATGTAAGAATGAATGCCCTAAGGTTGAGAGTGTTCCTAGCTGAATATATGGTAAAGTGCTACCCATTCAGTAAACAGAACACCTTTCTAGACTTCTTTCTTCCCAGTCCCAGGTGGCCTTTGATTGAGTATTCATCCTAAGCAGAGATTGCTTTGGCATTTTCTGGGTAAGAACATTCACGACTGCCTCACTCTACATAGAATAGGTAGGATATATTGTCCACTTGGTGACTTTTGTCAGTTAATAAGAAATAGTCACACTCTACAAGGTTTCCAATGAGGAATCAGTTCTTAGCGTTTCCTACTTTTTCACTGGAGTTGTTTGAGGTTACTGGAAGAAAGGGGTTAATTCTCTCTTAAACGGTAGCCCTTGATTTTGACTTTTCATCTGGGTCACTTGGGGGGGATGAGGAATTTGCAGGGATTCTCCCCCACTGCTGTCCTCTGGATTATTTATTTTTACCATCTGGGAAAGCATGCCTGTGGACGGTGGCTGACAGATACGGGAAACCTGACTAACCCTGGGCCTTCCAGCTCCTAATGCTCTCATACCTTCAACCACCTTGTCTGAGTGCCCACCCTTACCCCCAACTCCACTCCCTGGCCAAATCTGCTATTCACCTCAGCCACTCCCAGCCCTGCCAGGACCCGGCACACAGATGTTTCGTCCATGTTGGTTATTTGGTACTCTACACCCTTATGTCCTCTCTTCTCATACCCTTGCAGCCCAGCCCGCCCCAGTCCTGGAGCCTCAGGCACCTCCAGCACTGTCTTTCATCCCACTCACCCAGCTGCGGCAGTGGTCCTGCCATCTACAGCGCGGCAGTGGTCCTCAGGAAGAGGAGGGGCCAGGGCCTTCGCCGCAACCGGCTCTCACATCAGAGCCGTGTGGTTCAGAAGATGAGATGATGAGTAACTGAAAGAGGATGTGGGGATGGGAGAGCAGAAAGTATTCTTAGCAAGCCAGGGGCTTCTGTCTCTGGTCATCCTAGAGGACTGTTCACCCTCAGAAGCAGGAATTATGTGGATGAGACGTTTAAGAGCATCTAGGGATAAGCAGCACTCCTACGATCTCTGTGAGGCCTCAATTCCATGTGTCCTCTCTCCTCTGGTCTTTCCCTCCCAGTCCCAGCCCACTTGGGAAAAGCTCAATTACAAAGTCTTTGGGTTCTGTCTCAAAGCTAACAGGGATTCATGGAAGGGCTGTGTACTCAGAGGGACAGGGCCAGTCTGGGTGTTTGGAATAACCCACTGGGGACACAGGAGAAATGGCTTAGACTGGAGCGACTCAGGCCAGGTGGCCAGGGAGGAGCCTGGAGCGGTGGTTGGGAAAGAATGACATGCTTGAGTTAGTGTGTGGGTCGTGAGGGATGGAGAGGATGGGACAGCCTTAACAGATCCTTTGGGAAAATGAAAATGGACAGGAATTCCTACTGCTGATAGGAAAAGTTCCAAACTTCTTTGCTTTGCAAATGAGGTTCTCTACAGTTTTACCTCACCCTTGCTTTCTGTCTCCCTGTGCCTTTCCTAACATTTTCCATGCCAAAGGGAAAATGCTGCCTTCTCCAATTTCACCCTAATCATCCTTCTCCCGTCATTCAGGGATTTCTCCCGTTCACAGCTTTTCCTCTTGCAACTTGGCTCCATCCACATTCACATCCTACTTCAATTTCAGAGCTGAGTTCAGTGCCACCTCCTGCATGCAGCCTTTCCTGATCTCCCTACCCAGTCAGAAGTGAGTAAACCTCTCCCCTTCCAGAATTACCAACTTGCTTCATTTGTTGTTTTTTGAGGAAAGAATCAGTTTTTTCCTTCTACTAGAGTTGTTTGTTTTTGTGCAGCCAGACACCAACTACTTACCCTGCTCTTCGTTCCTAACAAATCCAGCTTTGCTTAGGGGTGCAATGTTCTAAGCCAAAGCACCACTTTGCTTTGTCTAGACTCCTTTGTAGTTAACGTGGGGCACGTGATGTTGTTTGAGTGGAAGTGAGCTGGGGATTCCTGGGAAAGTTTTCCTTTCCTGATATTCTCATTTCCTTCTTCCTTGTTCCTTCCTCCCCCTTCCTCCCTAAAATACGGATAAGATCCTGGAGGTAGAGCAGCCACTTGGCAACCATGAGGTAACCATGAGGATGAATGCCACTCCTGAAGGGCATTCTTGCAGAGCAGTTTGAGGAGCCTGGTCCCTGACGGCCTTGTGGAACTGCTACACCAGCTCCACACAGCCTACCTCTGTGCATCTCCTTACATGAGGAAGACACACTCTTACTTGGTTAGGTCACTTTGGTTGGGAAACTAACGAAATATCTTAGAAGAGAATCTACCTGAGACTGGGCTCTTTAAGGGAAGGCCTACATCAAACAGACCTTTGTGACCTCAGAAGACCTTAGAAAATGACCTTTGATAGTCACTGATAAAATGTCCAAATGTCAATCTCACTTTTCATGAAACTATCCTCCCCCACCCACTTTTTTTGGCAAAGCATTGATTTAAGAGCATGAGCCCAGGATTTGAGCACCGATTATGTAACCTAGGTCACTGATTCACTGGAGGACCACAGACGAATCCTTTCCCTCTCTGGGCCATGAGTCCCTCATCTCTTCATCAATTCCTGGACAAGGTAGGATGAGGGGATGCTTCCCCAGTCTATAACACCTTGTGGCAGACACTGCTGGCTTCTGACCCAACAGGTTTCCCAGCACCATTGTCCCTGTTGCCTCCACAGCAGAGACTGAAGATAATAAATATTAATGTTCCCAAGTCCCGTACATGTGTGTCCTGGACGTCAGGTGACATGGTTCTGGTCAAAGAAAAAAACCTTCCCAACCATATTGATATTTTACTGTCCAGAAAGGTCACTTAAACCTAGAAGGGAAAAAGAAAGCGAAACCCTAAAATTGAACACAAGCAAGATCTAGCAAACAAATGAAAACAATGATAACAGAACGATTCTGGAAGAATATCTATTTCATGTAACCTTTGAACGCAGGGCTCTAGCTGTATGGTCTTAAGGGAGACAAAGAAAGCTACCAGTATTGATATTGTAATTTTGAACCTATTTGTGTTTTAAAGACTTTCACAGTAAGGAAAAAGAGAAACAATATAAAATACAATAACTTAAGAGAAGAAGTTAAAGTTTAATTTTAATTGGCAATATTGGTACAAACACTTGGTTTAAAAAAACAAATTCTGGGCGCCTGGGTGGCTCAGTTGGTTAAGCGACTGCCTTCGGCTCAGGTCATGATCCTGGAGTCCCAGGATCGAGTCCCGCATCGGGCTCCCTGCTCAGCAGGGGGTCTGCTTCTCCCTCTGCCCTCTTCCCTCTCGTGCTCTGTCTCTCATTCTCTCTCTCAAAAAAAAAAAATTTCTATTTCCATATTCTGTTCATTGAAAGAGCGTAGGAGCAATGACACATCCGTAGTGATAAACATGCCTAGCACCTATATCTTGGTTTCTAAATAATATTCATCAGTGTGCTGGAGCCCGCATAAACCAACTTTAAAAAAAAAAAGCTGATCATTAAATTTTTAAGAATATTGCAAGCTGGTTATCAAACACAGTCATTATTATAATTTAAATGATATAACTCATAAGCACATTATATTAAAAACAAAGGTAATAATTAGGGGCACCTGGGTAGCTCAGTCAGTTAAGCGTCTGCCTTCGGCTCAGGTCATGATCCCAGGGTCCTGGGATCGAGTCCCACATCGGGCTCCCTGATCAGGGGGGAGTCTGCTTCTCCCTCTCCCTCTACCCCTCCCCCCTGCGCATGCTCTCTTTCTCTCGCTCGCTCGCTCTCAAATAAATAAAATAAAATCTTAAAAAAAACCCCAAAGGTAATAATTACTTGAAACTGATTACTTCCTAATTTTTCTAGTACATCTCACTGTTATCTGTGTTCTTGAGGTTATTTATATCTATTGTATTATATCTATTGTATCTGTATGATGGAAATACTACATAATGGTATGTTACTGGATCTCTTCCTAACTCATAACAACATGAGTTGGTAGCTTGAAACTGTCTATGGTGAGTGTCTACACAGCGGAAGTTGGCAATGCTACAATTCAGGACTTATTTTTCCCTTTGAAGATCTGGTTATTAAATATTAGCATACCATTGCTAATATTTCCCACTCAAAGGAAACCATTCATCTTGCAACAGCCTTCCATAAACCAAACAGCTCTTTGTTGGTGATTTGAGAGCTATTCACTGCTACCACCCAAGTGGCAACAGGATCTGGCAGCTCCTCAGGTGTTAAAAGAGGGGAAGAAAGACCACCTGCTCCTGAATACGTTGAGTACCTCCTCATATTCCCTTGGTAGCTTGTTCCTCTATAAACCATTTCCATTTTATTACTGAGCTCTTCTGGGCATGGCCTTCCTAATTAGCATGTTTATCCAGCACTGCCAAAGATAATCATGAGTATTTCAGGTTTCAGGATTATTTTACTTCCTTTAGTCCTATGGGCAGTTTCAATCAAAGCCCAATAGCCAACTCGTTGTCTCTCAAATGGAAATTTTCTGATTTAAAAAAAATCCCAGTGGTCGCCACTGGGTGGTGCTCACTGGCTTTTGTCATAAACTGCAGTCTGCATAAGGACTCCAAGACTTCATTCTAGTAATTTTATGGTTAGGGGCTAGCCATATTCCCAAATGTAAAATATGTGTCATCCAAAATCCAAATAAACCAATCAAACACTAGGCTTCTGACATGTTTTTTTTTTTTTCCACCAGATATCCTATATTTTTCAAATTAATAACCTGTGGGGCTTGGGCAAGTTTATTGGTTCCCATTTAGCATGTCCAATCAATAGTGGTTGAAAGGAGAATTTACATGCCTCCTGTTTCATGATACTAGGTAAGGGAAACGTTCCCCAGTCAGACACAGTATCTACTTATATTTAGATAAAGGAGGAGACACAATCGCTTTACATAAAATCTGTTTAAGTATTCCATTTTTCATCTAAAAATCACTTTAACCCCCTCAATCCTTGTATTCTCATATCTTCCCAAGCTAACTACAATTCTCACTAGGACTCACAATGCATGGGCCTCCCAGCTTAAGGAATCCCAGATATATCTCTTCTCCAGACCACTTTACCACTAATGTGCCTATGGCTTTGAGTCTCCAGCTGGGCATGGAGCCAAGGAAACCTACCAATTTTTATCTTGATTAGATAATGGAATCATCATCTCAGGCAATCTGAAGTTAGGGTCCCATTGTCACATTTGCATTCTGGCTTTTGAAATTCCTCTAACCTAGGGTAACTAGAACAGACTTGATTAGGATCCTTCAAAGTTGAGGGACCAGCTGGTCCACCCAAACTCCAAGAGCCCTGCACTAAGACCTTTGTTTTGATCCCATCAATGTCCACTCTATTTCTTAAGAACCGTTTAAAGATTTCCCTCTCCATTGGGATGAGTCCCTTTGACACTTCCCTTCATCTTTCCTGTTTTTTAAAAAGATATTTATTTATTTAAGAGAGAGATTGCATGAGTTGGGGGAGGACCAGAGGGGGAGGGACAAGCTGAGTGTGAAGCCCAACATGGAGCTTGATCCCACGACTCTGAGATCATGACCTGAGCCAAAATTAAGAGTCGGATGCTTAACCGACTGAGCCACACAGGGACCCCTCCCCTACATCTTTCTTCATTCTCCTGTGAATCACTCTAATTTTCCTTGCTACCTATTGTTTCAACATGGCTTTTCCCTTTAGTAGCAGCCCTGTGGCTAGCAGCCATAGCTCAGACGGGACAGAACCCAAGCTTGGCCCAGTGTCAGGATCCACCCCAGCCCTTTTCTTTACTTTCATTTTAGCTATTACGGATAAAAATAACCAAAGGATTGTATATTTAGCTTGTTTCTCAAGATTTTGAATTTCTTTATGCATCCAGTGAGTCAACTCTTCCAGAGTTGGATCCATAATTAAAAAAAAAAAAATTGGTAACATTAACCTCCTGTGACTCATTGCAGAACACTTGCATTTTCATGCCCATAAGTGACTTTGGGGACATGAAAGCTTTATCTTCCCCTGACTTCATATCCTTGCTCTTCCCAAAATTTATGTTTCACTGAGCCAGGTTTTCACAAATCTAATTTCTGATGCCAACTGCAAAGTTAGTGAACAGTCCAAAAAATGCCCTCACTTCTGACACCAACTGCAGATTTCAAAGGTCTCTAAAACCACCCTCACTTCTAACACCAATTGTGAGTTTTAAGGTCCTCAAGACTACTCAAGCTGTTATACTCACGATTATTGTTTATTGCAACTAAAGGATACAGATTAAAATCTGCCCAGGGAAGAAGCATATAGGGCAGAGTCCAGGAAATTTCCAACCAGAGAGTTTCCAGCTGCCCTCTCCCTGTGGAATCATGGTCAGTATAACTAATATTTCCTGGTAATGATGTGTGACAATATGCATGGAATATGACAACCGGAGAAGCTCACCTGAGCCTGGTGCCCAGAGTTTTTATTGGACCTTAATCATATGGGCATGATTGACTGCCCCCATGGCTGACCTTAAGTCTCCATCTCCAGCTCCTTCTTTAAAAAACAAAAAAGATTTTATTTATTTGAGAGAAAGAGAAAGCACAAGCGGTGGGGGCGGGGGGGGGGCAGAGGGAGAGGGAGAGAGAAGCAGAGCCTGACATGGGGCACGATCCCAGGACCCTGAAATCATGACCTGAGCTGAAGACAGCCACTTAACCAACTGAGCCACGCAGGCGCCCCTCCATCTCCAGCTCCTTCTTGGTGAGCTGATACCGCATGATCCAAAGACCCCATTCTAAATCATACTGTTACATGATCTGGTGTGGCCAGCCCCTGCCCCTAATCACACTTTCAGACTACTCAGTGTGATGCCCCCCAGGCAAACAAAGACACTCCTGTCAGGAATGACATTCTAGGGACTTGGAGATTATCTTCCAGAAGCCAAGGGCAAAGGCCAGACCTTTCTTCAGGCTAGGTTAAATACCTTTCTACACAGAGTGATAAATGCCAAATCCAAGGTAGCAGTTATTTCCAGGTTTGAGTGGGAAATATATTTGGGGAAAGGATAAAGAGGCAGTGTTTTAAATTTTAAGTTGGGTAGCAGATACGTGCTCTTGTAATACCATTTTACACCTTTCTATTTGTCTGAAATATTTCATAATACGTAAATGAAAATTTGATCATTGTCATTTATATGAAAGTTGTATATATGTGTATTATATGTAAATATATATGCTCATATATAAGTTATATGTTCATATATAATACATAAATACATAAACATAAATAAAGCAAAGATCTGGAAAGATACAGAGTATGCTGGTGCATACTCTTGACTTGAACCAACCAGTAGCGGCGGGCAGTGCCGTGAGAATGTGGGTTCCCGTTTTCTTTCTAGAGAGGCTTTTCTTGATGTTGCTAACGAAGACCACTCCACTCTCTTCACTCTGATGGCTCAGTTCCTCGTTCTACTCATTAAACACTTTTCTTAACCATTGAACATTGGCATTGTTTGACACATAAGTATGCATTCATGTATTACAACCAATTCTTTTCATAAAGATGACTCAGTAAATGAGAACAAAGACAGGATTGCGTAAGTAGGCCATCACGAAATTTTAGAATATTTTAAACTAATCTATTTAGCTACTAATACCCACCAATTTCACATGTACATCATCCCATTTATCCTCCCAAGAACCTGAGACACTGAATATACAGACAATGGTCATACCATATATGACCCTCGAGCCTCAGCTATCTGGCATATATGACTCTGATTTTGCACTTCGAGCAAACGAGTCACTTTGCAGCAACGAGTCCAGGAAGCCAAACCACAATCTCTGCAGCAACTGGCCCTGAATGGTCAGAACTTGGTCAATGAGCACCAGGTTCCCTATTTTTTGCCCCTGCTTCCCGCTCAGAACCAATCACAGAAAGTCAAATCTGCTCCCAATCCAATCACATAAGATGCCCCCACTTCTAGTTGGCTAAACTTTAGCTTCCCCATGATCACAATCTCTAATTCGACCCTTTCTGAAACTTCTTTTTCCCACTGTGCTGCCTGCCTTTGAGTCATTGGCCGAATGCAAGGGATGGTGGCTGACTCTCTTGTTACAGCAAGCTCTGACTAAGTAATTTGTTTGTTCTCATTTGGGTAGTCTTCATTTATTTCCAGAAACCCTGAGGAATTAAGTCTTATGATTTCCTCCTTATGGGGGAGGAAACTGAAGCTTGGAGAAATAAGGAATTTTCTTTTTTTTTTTTTATTCTTATGTTAATCCCCATACATTACATCATTAGTTTTAGATGAAAAAATAAGGAATTTTCTTAATGCACTGAGCAAGTGTAGTTGGAGACAGATTTAAAATTCAAGTTCCTCTTTCTCCACACCAACTTTTTTTTTTTTTTTAAGATTTTATTTATTCATTTGAGAGAGAGCACGAGCGGGGCAGGGGAAGGGCAGAGGGAGAGGAGAAGCAGAGGTCCTGCTGAGCAGGAAGCCCAATGTGGAGCTCAATCCCAGGACCCCGAGATCATGACCTGAGCCAAAGGCAGACGCTTAACCGACTGAGCCACCCAGGCATCCTGGCACTGTTTTTAAAATATATTCAAGATCTCAGCACTTATCAGTCACCTCCACTGTGGCCACCCTGGCCCAAACCACCATCCTCTCTCACCCAGATTGCTACAGTAACCTGCTCACTGGCCGTGCTGCTCTACCTTTAGTCCCTGTCCATTCTATTCCCCACAGTGGCAGCCAGAGGGAACCTATCAACGTCTCAGCAAGATCCTGCCCCTTCTCTGCTCAAAACTCTCCAGTGGCTCTCATCTCACTCAGAGTAAAAGTCAAAGTGCTGCACAAAGCCCTCTCCCGTTGCCTCTCTGACCTCACCTCCTGCCACTCTGTGGAGGCTCTCTACTTCCAAACACAGTCTGCTTCCTCTAATGAGTCTCAAGAAGCACAATACCTAGTGACAGCACTCTCACTCATTCCCTCCAGCAACCAGCATTTTGAGCTTTATGCCAGGCACTGTCCTAGGCATAAGGCGGTAACCAAGAATGAGACAATCCCTGTCCTCATTCTAGTGTGGAAGGCAGACAATAAACAAGTTGGCAATCAAGATAATTTGATAGCCATTAAGTACTACAGAAGAAAAATAATGCAGGATAATAGGATAGAGGGTTATGGGATGGGGGACAGTGGGGAAACAGTCTAGGTAGGGTGGTCAGAAAAGTCCTCTTTGAGGAAGTGACATCTGAGCAGAAACCCAGAGGGAGGAAAGCCACATCTGCTCCCTTTTTGCACTGCCAAATCCCCCCCCCCCTTCTCTGATTTAAAGCCCCGTTTTAGATGTTGGAATGAGCCCTGTCTGGGTCCTGTCCCAGGCTTTGCAAGTAAATCACTGAATAGCCTTGGTCCAATATTTTCTCCTCTCTGCTTTTCCTTTGATCTCCTCATCTGTAACACGAATGGGGTTTATGATTTGAGATGTAGTGATCCGTCCAGCTCTAAAATTCTGGTTTCTTCTTGCTCTTCTCTGCCAGGCTTTAGACATGGCATGACTCCTCATGCACCCTCTCTTCTCCCCCCACCCCTTACATTTCCCTTTGCCCATCATTTCTCCTCTCCATTTACCTTTGGCTCTGTTCCAAGGGCTCCAGAATATTCTTTGTCCTCAGCACACTTCCGACTGTGTGTTTCCTTGGCAGAGCCCAAGTGGTATAAAGGGCTTTCCCGACTTGCTGTGGAAAAGACTCACTTTTGGATGCCTGACCTACTTAGGCTGACTGGAAAGCTGATTTTCTAGAAAAACCAAAGGCTAACAGTGAAGCTGATTAACTGGCTTACACTTGGGATAACCGTGGGACCAACGACTGAGTGCCTTACAGGCGGATTAACTGATTAAGAGACTGATTCAGAGGGAGCATAATGAACTGACTAACAGGGCAGGCTACCAAGGGGGTGGATTATCTGACTACCTCATTAATTGGTTTGCAAGGGGACTACCTGTTGACTCCTCACCGCACTCATCCGATCATTAATCAACAGGCCACCTGGTGATCCGCCTGGCTGCCCTTGAGGCTGACCAGGTGACCCACTTGATGGCAGGCTGAACGCTGTCAGGCTCCTGGTGAACGACGGGCTGAAGAGCCAGCGGCGGCTCTCAAGGGGCCTCCGCGGCTGACTGATCCAGAGGAGGTCTCCGTCCCCACAGCGAGGCTCGAGGGGCAGCTCTGGAGCCTAACCGTGTCTCTCTCCCACGCCCCCCCCACCCGCCCCCACAAACCTGACTGTCGAGCATGGGACCGCCTGACTGACAGAGAAGCCCCGCTCTCCTGGAAGCCCAGTTGGGGCAGTTCCAACACAAATCGCGCACTCAACGGTTGCCAGGAAAGCCAACTGGCCGGGTCTGGCTCGCGAGGCCAGCCGCCTCGCATCTGCGGCGCGCGGACGGCTGTGGAGCGGAGGAAGTCTCCCTTGGTCCTGCCCTCCGGCCTTGCATGGGTGTGTCTACCCTGCAGCCAATCAGCGGTTGCATGGGCCTATTCTACAGCCAATCAGCATCCGGACAGGCCTATACTGCAGGCAATCAGCGACTACACACCTATTCCTCAGCCAATCAGAGGCTGCACGGGCCCTTACCCTGCGGCCAATCAATGAGGCAGCTGCAGCCCGGCAAGCAGGACTTGAACCAACCAGTAGCGGCGGGCAGTGCCGTGAAAATGTGGGTTCCCGTTTTCTTTCTAGAGAGGCTTTTCTTGATGTTGTTAACGAAGACCACTCCACTCTCTTCACTCTGATGGCTCAGTTCCTCGTTCTACTCATTTTTTTTTTTAAAGATTTTATTTATTTATTTGAGAGAGAGAGAGAATGAGAGACAGAGAGCACGAGAGGGAAGAGGGCAGAGGGGGAAGCAGACCCCCCGCCAAGCAGGGAGCCCGATGCGGGACTCGATCCAGGGACTCCAGGATCATGACCTGAGCCGAAGGCAGTCGCTTAACCAACCGAGCCACCCAGGCACCCCCCTCGTTCTACTCATTAAACACTTTTCTCAACCACTGAACATTTTCAAAGCACTGCTACTAAATTATAGTTTTGCTTACGGTCTGACTACTTCACTAGAATGCAAGCTCCCTGTGGGCAAAGTTTTGTTCTGTCTTTTTTCACTGTGGTTTCTTGCATGCTTGGAATATTGCGGATATTTAATATTCATCAATACGTTTTCATTTAATCATGAACAGGCCGAGGGGGAAGGAACTCAGAGTTTCATATTAGCAGTATTAGACTCATCTTGCTGAAATATAGCTCTGACCATGTATCCCCTGTATGTGTGTGCTCTATCTCCCCTACTAGACTGTAAGCTCCTTCTGGGCAGGATCTGTGTCAGACTCGTCTTTGTATTTCCCATAGTACCTATCAATAAATATTTCTTAAATGGACAACAAAAACAAAAAAGTTTCATGTTAGCCATGTGTTTAGTTGGTCAGATACTGCCAGAGAATTTTCCAAAGTGGACAAACCAGGCTATACCCGTGGAGCAACCCATGAGTTACAGATGCTCCACATCCTTGTCAACACCTGATAATAACTAATCTTTAATTTTAGCCATTCTGGTGTTTGTGTAGTGATACTTTATTGTAGTTTTAATTGCACATCCCTGAGGGGTAATGTTATTTTTATGTTTTTTTTAATTGAAGTTTAATCAACATACAATGATATATTAGTTTTAGGAGCACAATATAGTTGTTCAACAATTCTATACATACTCAGTACTCATCACCCTAACTGTGTATTTTATTTTTTTTTTAAGATTTTATTTATTTATTTGACAGAGACACAGCGAGGGAGGGAACACAAGCAGGGGGAGTGGGAGAGGGAGAAGCAGGCTTTCCGCTGAGCAGGGAGCCCGATGTGGGGCTCAATCCCAGGACCCTGAGATCATGACCTGAGCTGAAGGCAGACGCTTAATGACTGAGCCGCCCAGGCACCCCCTAACTGTATATTTTAATTCCCATTCTCTATTTCACTCATCCCCCCACCCACCACCACCTGCAACCACCAGTTTGTTCTCAGTATTTAAAAGTGTATTTTTTGTCTTTTTTTCTTTGTTTGCTCATTTGTTTTGTTTCTTAAATTCCACATATGAGTGAAATCATATGGTATTTGTCTATGTCTGACTTATTTCACTTAGCACGGTACCCTCCATGTCCATCCATGTTGTTGCAAATGGCAAAATCTCATCCTTTTCTATGGCTGAGTAATGTCCCATTGTATATATGCACCACATCTTCTTTATCCATTCATCTATCAGTGGACACTTGGGTTACCTACACATCTGAGCTATTATAAATAATGTTGCAGTGGGCGCCTGGGTGGCTCAGTCGTTGAGCGTCTGCCTTCGGCTCAGGTCATGATCCCAGGGTCCTGGGATTGAGCCCCGCATCGGGCTCCCTGCTACGCGGGAAGCCTGCTTCTCCCTCTCCCACTCCCCCTGCTTGTGTTCCTGCTCTCACTATGTCTCTCTCTGTCAAATAAAAAAAAAAAATCTGTAAAAAAAAATAAATAATGTTGCAGTAAGCACAGGGGTGTATATATCTTTTTGAATTAGTGGTTTTTTTTCCTTTGGGTAAATACCCAGTGTGGAATTACTGGATATATGATAATTCTATGTTTAATTTTTTGAGGAAATTCCATACTGTTTTCCACAGTGGCTGCAGCATTTTGCATTCTCATCAGCAATGCACAAAGGTCCCAATTTCTCCACAACTTTATCAACCTTATTTTTTCTGGTTTTGATAATAGCCATCCTAATAGGTATGAAATGGTATCTCATTCTGATCTTGATTTGCATTTCCCTCATGACTAGTGATGTTGAGCGTCTTTTCATGTGTTTACTGCCCATTTATATATCTTCTTTGAAGAAATGTCTATTCAAGTCCTTCACCATTTAAAAAATTGGGTTATCGTATTTGTTTTTGAGTTGTAGGGCCTCTTTCTATATTGTGGATGTTAATCCTTTATCAGATACCTGATTTGCAAATGTTTCCTCCCATTCTGTGAGTCCTTTTTCACAATGTTAAAAGTATCATTAGAAGCACAAAAATGTTCAATTCTGATGAAGTTCAATTTATCTCCTTTTTCTTTTGTTGCCTGTGTTTGTTGTCATATCTAAAGGATATTGGTCTGTAGTTTCATTTTGGTATCAGGATAAACTTGGCCTCATTGAATGAGTTAGGAAGTATTCCTTCCTCTTTGATCTTTTTGGAAGAGTTTGAGAAAGGGTGGTATTAATTCTTCTTTATTATTTTTTTTCTAAAGATTTTATTTTTAAGTAATCTCTACAGCCAATGTGGGTCTCAAACTTAGAACCCCAAGATCAAGAGTCACACACTTTACCAACTGAGCCAGTCAGGCATCCCTAGTTCTTTAAATGTTTGGTAGAATTCACCCATGAAACCATCTGGTCCTGGGCTTTTTGATTACTGATCAATCTTACTAGTTATAGGTCTATCAGATTTTCTATTTCTTCATGATTGAATCTTGCTAGATTGTGTGTTTCTAGGAATGTGTTCATTTATCTAGGTTACCCAATTTGTTCGTATACAATTGTTCATAGTATGCTTTTATTATCTTTTTTATTTTGATAGAATCAGTAGTAATGTTCTCACTTTTATTCCTCATTTTGTAATTTGAGTCTTTTTCTTTCTTAGTTGATCTAGCTTAAACGTAGGCCAATTTTGCTAATCTTTTTCAAAGAACCAACTTTTGGTCTTGTTGATTGTCTCTATTGTTGTTTCATTCTCTTTCAATCATCTCCATTTTAATCTTTTTATTTTGATCCTTCTGCTAACTTTGGGTTTAGTTTATTCTTCTTCATCCAGTTCCTTAATATGTGAAGTTAGATGGTTTATTTTATTTTATTTTTTTTTTATTTGAATCTTTCTCTTTTTTTTTTATTCTTATGTTAATCCCCATACATTACATCATTAGTTTTAGATGAAGTGTTCCATGATTCATTGTTTGTGCATAACACGCAGTGCTCCATGCAGAATGTGCCCTCCTCAATACCCACCATCAGGCTAACCCATCCTCCCACCCCCCTCCCCTCTAGAACCCTCAGTTTGTTTTTCAGAGTTAGATGGTTTATTTTAAATATTTCTTCCTTTTTTTTTTTAAAGATTTTTATTTATTTATTTGACAGAGAGAGACACAGCGAGAGAGGGAACACAAGCAGGGGGAGTGGGAGAGGGAGAAGCAGGCTCCCCGCAGAGCAGGGAGCCCGATGCGGGACTCGATCCCAGGACCCTGGGATCACGACCTGAGCCGAAGGCAGTCACTTAACCAACTGAGCCACCCAGGCGCCCTATTTCTTCCTTTTTAAGGTAAGCATTTACAGCTTTACATTTCTCCCTGAGCACTGGTTTCACTGCATCCCATGAATTTTGGTATGCCATGTTTTAGTTTTCAGTTGCCTGAGGTATTTTCTAGTTTTCCTTGTGCTTTCGTCTTTGACCCCCTGGTTGTTTAGGAGCATGTTTTTTATTTCCACATATTTGTGAGTTTTCCAGTTTCCCTTCTTGTCATCAATTTCTAGTTTCATTCCACTGTGATCAGAAAAGATGCTCTGCATAATTTCCATCTTTTCAGATTTATTCAGACTTGTTCTGTGGCAAGAGGAGTCCTCCTTCCTCTATTGCAATAATCCTCCTTTTTTATTGCAATAATCCTTTTGAACAAAGTCTCTATTTAAATCCATTCATTTTTTTATGTGGCAGACTGAAAGATGAAGCCCAGCCTCCTCAGCCTGGCTACAGGGGGCCCTTGGAGAGCAGATGCCAGCCAGAGTTTCCAGGGGGAAAATTAACCTTGTGTCCTTTACCTCAGGTTCCATCTATTGCAGACTGACTGTCCTTGCTCAAAAAGCTGCCAAGTCAACCTCCACTTCCTTGCTTTGTACCTGATGTTATCACTCCCTGGGCTGCTTTTCCTCTCCTCAGCTTGGCCAACTCCTGCTTGCCCCTCAAGGTGGAGCTTGAAAGGAGTTTCCCCTCAAAAGCCTTTTCTAACCCTCTTCCCACCCCTGAGGCAGAGGTCAGAGCTTTCACCCTTGTGTCCTCAGACCATGGGCTCTTCTTATCTGTTTAATATCCTATGCCCATCTTATAGGAGCCTCATCACACTGTGTTTTAATAGGTTGTGTATTTCTGTCCCTTCCCTGAACCCCACCGATGAACTTGAGCTCTTCTGAGGCAGAAACTGTATCTTCTTCCCCTTGGTGTTCCCAGAATATAATAGGCATGCAGTAAAAATTTGGAGAATGAAGAAATGGGGAGAAAAGTAGGGATTTCTCAAGGCTTCCTTCATGAATGTTATGCAAAGGAATGGAAATGTACTTAATTGTCTTGTAACTGACCAGGAGTGAAGTGGTGTTTGTGGTAACCTTGAAAAGAAAAACTAGAGAAAGTTGGCCATTCTGTTGAAACATCTGTGTGAGTGCAAAGGAGGGTGGCCCTAACCCAGTGGTTCTCAACGGGGGACCTTTGTGCACCATCTCCCCCTCCACAGACATTTGGCAATGTCTGGAGATATTTTTGGCAGTCAAAAATGGGTAGGGGAAGCTCCTGGCATCTTGTGGGTAGCGGCCAAGGCCGCTGCTTACCATCCTACAGTGCACAGGATAGCCCCCCCCCACCATGAAGCCTCATTCAGCCCCTTATGCCCAAATATCAATAGCACTGAGGTTTTTAAGCCATGCCCTAATCCAGTGCATGGGAAACTGCAGAGCTGGGGCGGGGGGTGTGAGATAGGGAACGCAGCTTGTCTGAGGAGGTGGATTTGAGCTGGATCTCAAAGGATAAGTATGTGCGATAAAGATGGAGAAAGGAGACACTATCACAGTGAGATGAAACCGTGCGAACAAAGTAAGGAGAGCACAACAGGCATGGGATGTTCCGGGAATGGCAAGGATGTGGCTTAGGTGTGTGAGGGATGGTGGCTGAGAGAAAGGGGTGAGGCAGGTGACAGTGAGATTGTGGAAATTCCTGAGTAGCTCTCCCTGGAATTGACCCCTCATCTGGAGGGAGAGGGGCAGGCATAGAAGGGTGTTTAGCAGGGAAGGGACAGATGGGCTGACAGGGAGACCAGAGGCTGGGGAGGTAGCTGTTTTAATGGACCTAGGGGACAAAGGTCAAGTGAGACCTGATCTGGGCATGCAAAGGAGGGGACAGATCAGGAACTTGGTGACTCATGGGAATGGGCGATGAGAGAGGGGGAAGTGAAACAAAACCCTGATGTGAATACCTGAAATAGGCCTTATACTTCTCCTTTGCTCACTTGCACATTAATGGCCTTTCCCTGGGACCACAGGGTTGGTCACCCACTTGATTAGGGTGCAGTGGAGAAACTGACGACATGCGTCTACAGGTTGAAGCCTACAGGTTGTTCGACCAGTCGAATGATTACCTGGGCAGCATTTGGCCCTTGGCTGAGTGCGCTTTGACCAGGATCCAAGAGCTGCTCACCGCACACCGGGCACAGAACCTCCCCGTGTGCATTAGGTCAGTGCATTCTCAAAACCACCAAATGAGCTAGGGAATGTTGTTATCCTCATTTGAGGGAGAAACAAGTGGAAGCAGCAACAGGTTAAGTGGTGAAGTGGGCGTTTGAATCCTGGCAAAATGACTTTGAAGAACTTAAATTATTATTTTTTTAATTAAGGGGAAATTCATGTAACATAAAATCAGTGATTTTAAAGTGAACGATTCAGTGGTATTTAGTACATCCACAACGTTGTGTAACCACCACCTCTATCTGATTTTAGAATATTTTCATCACCCCAAAAAGAAACCCTACACCCACAAAACAGTCACCCTCTCCACAGTCCCTGGCAGCCCATAATCTGCTTTCTGTCTCTATGAATTTACCTATTTTACATATTTCATATAAATGGAATCATACAATAAGTGACCTTTGTGTCTGGAGTACTTCACTTAGCATATTTTTGAGGTTCGTGTATGTTGTATGTATCAGGGCTTCAGCCTTTTTTATGACTGAGTAATATTCTGTTATATGGATAGACCACATTTTGTTTACCCATTCATCCATTGATGGGCATTTGGGTTGTTTCCGCCTTTTAGGTATTATGAAGGGGCTTAAACTTTTAATCACTGTCCCCTACCACCTTCACAAAGACCACTAAGACGGTCTCTAGACCCGTGGATTAAAGCTATGGTGGAGAGATGAACGGGATCTGTGGGGTTCCAGAAGAGGGAGTTCCAGAGTCTTCCCCAGGATAGCAGGAAGGGGGGCAAGAAGGCTTCATGCTGGAAGTTGAGCCTTGAGTATTACTGGACCTGGTTTCTCCTTGGGGCACTTTATACCATGCCCAAGGGGACCTCACGGCCTCCAGTGGGGGAGGAAAAGTTGCAGACTCACCAGATTCAGGAAGTGGTTCAGATAGTGTCCTCTTAGAGGAACAGCCAGAGAGGAGTGTAAACTGGTGTCTATGAGATTGGAGAAGAGGAAGAGGCCTGTTTCACAAGAGCCCAGTGAGTACCAGACCAGAAACTGTGTTCTGGTGGGAAGCTGCAGTTAATGGAGGCATGGGAGCATGATGCTCTCCTTGCCAAGATGGTGGGTATCAGGCGGCATGCCCTGTGGAACATTCCCACATCCTGGATGGAGAACCAAGGGGAGAACCAGACTTGAGGGGAGACATGGAGCCAGTTTGGGATGCATTGAAAGTGAGGAGCCTGTGGTCCTTCAGGGAGATATGTCCAAAAAGACATAGGGATTTAGAGTCCAGGAGAGAGCCCTGGGCTGGAAATACAAGCTGGAGGCCCCAGCAGAGCCCAGGCATGTCGTCCCCTTGCACTCAAGTGCAAGGCATTTCAAAGGTCTCCTGAGCCCACTTCATGTGCTGTGTCCAAGGCTGGGCTCTGAAAACACAGGGCCGGACATAGTCCCTGCCCTGGGGGAGCTTATAGTCTGGTGGAAATCAGAGTTAGGTAATTACAAGATAATCTTTTAAAAATCTTTTTTTAAAAACGATTTTATTTATTTATTTAAGAGAGGGCGCACGCGCGAATTGGGGCAGGCAAAGGGAGAGAGAAGGGAAGAGAAGCAGACTCCCCTGAGCCTGGTGCTGGGCTTGGTCCCGACCCTGAGTTCATGACCTGAGTGGAAACCAAGAGTCCTACGCTTAACTGAATGAGCCACCCAGGTGCCCCATCTTTTAAAAAAATCTTAATGTAAATTTTGTTGAAGAGTACTTTTCACAGAAAATACAGAAAAGGGCACAAATCACAAATGTTTTACTAGAAAATCTTTCAGAGAGTGACCACATCTGAGCAGTTAGGACCCAGATCAAGATACAGATCTTTGGGGCGCCTGGGTGGCTCAGTTGGTTGGGCGGCTGCCTTCGGCTCAGGTCATGATCCTGGAGTCCCGGTATCGTGTCCCGCATCGGGCTCCCTGCTCGGTGGGGAGTCTGCTTCTCTCTCTGCCCCTCCCTCCTGCTCTGCTTTATCTCTCGCTCTCAAATAAATAAATAAATAAAATCTTTAAAAAAAGGAAAAAGATGGGCGCCTGGGTGGCTCAGTCGGTTGGGCGACTGCCTTCGGCTCAGGTCATGATCCTGGAGTCCCTGGATCGAGTCCCGCATCGGGCTCCCTGCTCGGCGGGGAGTCTGCTTCTCCCTCTGACCCTCCCCCCTCTCATGTGCTCTCTCTCATTCTCTCTCTCAAATAAATAAATAAAATCTTTAAAAAAAAAAAAAAAGATACAGATCTTTACCAAAAGACCCCAGGAGGTCCTCACTGGCCCCTTCCTTTCACTACCCACCAACGGTAATCAGTATCTGGACTTCAAATACCAAAGATTAGTTTTGTCTGTTTCTAAACCTTACATCAAAGATGTCACATAGTGAGGACTCTTGTGTCTGGATTCTGTCACATTATGTTTGTAAGATTCTTACATGTTGTACAAAGTTGCTATTTGCTTCTTCCATTGCATGAATACTCTGCAGTCTGTCTACCTGTCTTACTGTTATGGGCATTTGGGCAGGTTCCATTTTTTCATGGCAACAATGGCAGCCATGAACATTCTCGTACACATCTGGCGAACATTTGTATGCACTTCTGTTGGATACACACCTTGGAGTGAAATTGCTGGCTCCGTGCTCAGTTGTTAGTAGAGAGTGACAAACATTTTTCCAAGGGGGTTGTACCAATTCTCACTCCCCCCACCCCTGGCAATGTATGAGAGTTCCAGATGCTCCACATCTTCACCAACACTTGATATTCTTGCACAGGGGCCATGCTAATCTTCTCTGTATCTTTCCAATTTTAGGATATGTGCTGCTGAAGCGTACTTGATACTCTTTAAGAAAAAAATTTTATTGTGGCAAAGTATAACATAAAATTTACTGTGTTTTTTTTTTAAAGATTTTATTTATTTATTTGACAGAGAGAGACACAGCGAGAGAGGGAACACAAGCAGGGGGAGTGGGAGAGGGAGAAGCAGGCTTCCTGCCGAGCAGGAAGCCCGATGCGGGGCTTGATCCCAGGACCCTGGGATCAGGACCTGAGCCGAAGGCAGACGCTTAACGACTGAGCCACCCAGGCGCCCCTAAAATTTACTGTTTTAAGTGTACAATTAGTGGAATTAAGTGCATTCACATTGGGCAACCATCACCATCATCCATTCCCTAGATGGATGAAATTCTGTACCCATTAAATATTAATTGTCCATCCACCTCCAACCGCCCAACCCCTTGGTAACCACTACATATTACTCTTTTTTTCGTGGTAAAAAAAAAAAAAACATAAAATTTACCATCTTAAATATTTTTAAGTGTGGGGTACAGTAGTGTTAACTACATGCACATCATTAAGCTCTAGGAAATCTTCATCTTGCAGAACTAAAACTCTACCTACTGAAAAGCAGCTTCCTACTTCCCCTCCCCTGGAGCCCCCTCTACCTTCTGTTTTAAGAATTTGATTACTTTAGATACTTGGTATAACTGGAATCATGCAGTATTTGTCTTTTGGTGATGGCTTATTTCACTTAGTGTAATGTCTTCAACACTTGATATTCTTGATAATTGCTTTTATTATTTTAGCCAATGTGGTGGCCTTTCAGTGGCCCAGCACTGGAGTCTTTACTCACATTTCCTTGACAACTACTGACGTTACCCACCTTTCTATATGCCTATGGGCCCTCTGAATATTGCTTTTTTATTGGGTTGTCTGCCTTTTTTTTTTTTACTGATTTTCGGAAGATCCTTATGTATTCTTTTTTTTTTTTTTAAAGATTTTATTTATTTACTTGAGAGAGAGAATGAGATAGAGAGAGAGCATGAGAGGGGGGAGGGTCAGAGGGAGAAGCAGACTCCCTGCTGAGCAGGGAGCCCGATGCGGGACTCGATCCCGGGACTCCAGGATCATGACCTGAGCCGAAGGCAGTCGCTTAACCAACTGAGCCACCCAGGCGCCCAGATCCTTATGTATTCTTATTACACTGCGGATGAATCCTTTGTTAGATACATATATTGAGAAATATCTACTCCTGCCAGAGAGTTACATTTAGAAATAGATTTACTTTTAAAAATAATACATGACACCTTCCCCCCCAAAAAAGAGAAAAGAAAACAAAAGACAAAATAATATATGTTCAAACGTTGGTATCTCCCTCCATCCTGAGGTAGACTTAACACATAAGGATATACTTAACAATGCCAATGATGCATTTTTTCCCACTGAACAATGTGCCCAATGAATATTATCCCCCATTTTACAGAGGAAGGAACACAGGAAGGCATGGGGAGGTGAAGTGGCTTGCCTGATGTTTGAACACAGGAATCTGTGACTTTCAGCCACTCCAAGGAGTGTCACATTCCCATTTATAAACTTTGGCTCAGAGGGCTGTCAACTTCTAAGGAATCAGAGTCTGACATACATTTCTTCAGAGATGTCCTGTCCAGGCTCCAGTCAGAGCTGGCCCTCCTGGAGGCAGGGGGCGGGTTGGGGTCGTCATTTCTGGATCTTGATCTCTGCATACTCAGGGGTCTCCCGGTCCTGAAAGTTGTGTGGCTTCAGCCCGTGGAAGCTGAGGCTGGCGTAGTAGAGCTCCTGCTCCTTCTCAGAGGGAGAGGTGGCCCCAGCTGGGGGCAAAGGGTCTGAGAGGCTGTCTGACCAGGGTTTGCTCAGGTGATCCTGAGTGGAATGAAGGGAAGGCACTGGAGCTGGCCTTTGAGTCTGGAGAAGGGAAGTGGGGGCTGGGGGGCACTTACCCATTTATCCACTTCATGCCCATTTCCTGAGCATCCATCCATCCATTCATTCACTCATTCATTCATTTGTATCTTTAACACATTTTCATCATAATGGCATTGAATCCTTACAACTCCCCCCACTCCCCTGTGGATAATATAACTGTTATCCCCATTTTACAGATATGAAAACAGAGTAAGCAAGGTCAAGAAACTCTTCAGCACACACGACCTCTGACCTCAGACAACCTATCAGGGCAAGGAGACAGTATCAAATTGTCACACATACACGCAAATGATCTAATTGCAATTTGTGATCTGATGCACAGAAGCAGCACTCACCCAGGGGCTCCCAGGGTGCTGGGGACAGGCCTGTGATTATTACAGGGAGGTGTGATGACAGTCTGCCTGCATAGGGCAGGGGAATATTTAAACTGGAGCGTGAAAAGTGATTAGGGGTCTGGCCAATGCAAATGCGGAGGGTCAGAGGAAATCATGCATGCAAAGGCACAGAGTCACAGAGAACGAGCCCTGCCTGGGAATAAGGAGCTGATTTTGTGGGCAGGGGCAGGGAGTGGGCTGAGGACTTGGCAAGGGACAGGTCACAGAACACTGGACCAAGGAAACCAGACTACGTGTCTAATACAGTAGCTCCTAGCCACATGTGGCTACTGAGTACGTGAAACATGGCAATTCTGAGCAGAGGTGCGCCATGAGTATGAAATAAACCCTGGATTTCAAAGACTTAGTGTGAAAAGAAGAAGAAAACGAAGGAAGAATGCAGACTATCTCATTAATAATCTGTACATTGATTCTTGATGATATGATGGTGAAATAATATTTTGAATATATTGGGTTAAATAATATATTACATTAAAATTGATCTCATGCTTCTTTCTACTTTCTACAGGGGTTACAGGTGTTTGGGGAATTTCTTGCCCAAATCTTGGGAGGAGAGGTGGAGAGGTGGAGTCGTGGAGGTGAGGCCAGTGGCCCAGGAGGGAGACAGTGAGGGCTCAGCAGAGAAGGGGCTAAATGGGAAAAAAAGCTTTGCTAAAAAGGGAAATGGGTGGGACTTGGCCCATCACTGGCTCTGGTGGTTGGAGGAGAGGGGAGAGGAAAAGGTGGCTCTGGGGTCTCTGAGTTGAGGGCAGCCAGAAATCCTGGGGAGGACCAAATTTTGGGGGTCGGTGAGGGACTCATCTTTTGGCATGCTGAGTGAGCTGCCCCACGGTCCATCCCAGGAGAGGTGTCCAGGTGGGACGCTAGATAGAAAGAGAGGCCCTGGCCACTCACCTGGGAGACGGTATTCAAGGCTGGATCGATGCCATCCCTGCACGCTGCTTTCTGGTTGGATTTCTGCCTGTAGGTCTTCACTCTGAGGGGAGAGATCAGGGCCTTTCAGCCTGGCTGCTCGCTGCTGGGAGCCTGGAAGGATGACTGACTGAGGCAGGGCATGAAGAATGATGTTTGGCTGCAGACACCAGGAGGCGAACGCAGGCTCCCTCCTCCCTGACAGAGGGAACCCCTGTGGGGAAGAGACCACTCCCGGCCTCCATGTCAGGAGGCTAGATTCCTGATGCCTCTTGGACGAATTGTACTCTTCTCTGGCTGCATCACCTCGCCAGGTTTCTTCAGCTCTGGGCTTTGAGTTTGGGAGATTCTTTGAGTCCCCTCCCTGCCCAAACTCATGAGGCCTTCACCCAAACCAGGGCCACCACTCACGCGAAGAAGATGATAAGGCAGATACAGAGAGCAAGCAGGGCTGTGACTCCAGCTCCCCAGATGGCCCCCTGAATCACATCTGTCCTGGGCCCTGGTCTCCCTGCAGGTAAGAGACCTGGGGTAAACTCCAGTCCCACCAAGCTGGCACCTGAGCATCCAGCCTTCTGGAATCCATGACCCAGGGGTGTGCCCTCTTCTACCCAGGACTGGCTCCTTTGTCCCCCACCCCTCTCCGTGATCCCAGCCTCCTGTTTCCCTGGCCCCTTCCTCAACCCCTCCCCCGCCAACCTACAGATGACTCTGACCTCTAGTGCCCCTTTGTCTGAGTCAGAGCCACTTCTCTCCTCAACGTCTTCTAGGGTCCTGGTTCATGCGCCCCCTCCCCTGGGCATCACCCTTCATACCTCCCTGACCTGGCAGCACCAGGATAGCCATGCTCTGTTTCCCGTGGGCATTCCGGGCCTCGCAGCTGAGTCTGAGGCCAGAGCCCAGCGGCCCGCTGAGGCTCAGGGAGCTGTTGGCCCAGGGCCCCGCAGAGCTGGAGGTGATGGTCCAGGAGGCGTTGCTGTGGTTCCCCTCCAGCAGCCCCTCCCCCAGCCGCCAGCGCAGGGTGGGGGCCGGGTGGGCCCGGGAGGAACAGCTGCAGTGCAGCCCCTCGCCCTCCCAGGAGCAGGAGGG
>NC_138384.1:46924327-46941677 GCF_054177405.1 Leptonychotes weddellii | reverse complement strand
CTGCTCTGCAGGAAGCCTGCTTCTCCTTCTCCCACTCCCCCTGCTTGTATTCCCTCTCTCGCTGTGTCTCTCTCTGTCAAATAAATAAATAAAATCTTTTTAAAAAAAAAAAGAAGGGCGCCTGGGTGGCTCAGTTGGTTAAGCGACTGCCTTCAGCTCAGGTCATGATCCCAGGGTCCTGGGATCGAGTCCCGCATTGGGCTCCCTGCTCTGCGGGGAGCCTGCTTCTCCCTCTCCCACTCCCCCCGCTTGTGTTCCCTCTCTCGCTGTGTCTCTCTCTGTCAAATAAATAAATAAAATCTTTAAAAAAAAAAAAAGAAGAGGAAGAAGAAGAAGAAGGAGGAGGAGAAGGGATTAGGACACAGACACGTACAAACAGGAGACCACATGAGCACAGGGTGGGGAACCAGCCACCTACAAACCAAGGAGAGAGGCCTCAGAAGGAACCAGTTCTGCCCACAATGTCTGGCCTCCAGAGCTGTGAGAAAATGAACTTCTGTTAGTTAAGCCACCGGGTCGGTGTACTTCGTTATGTTAACCCCAGTAAACCAATGGGTGGGGTTTTCAAGAAGACAGATGTGTTCATACAGGTCAAGTGCTCTGTGCAGGTGGTCTGGCCCACTCTGGACACAGTCCACACAGTAGCCAGTTTGTAGGATGGGGCCACTCCAGGGACGGAGGGGAAGGGAAGGGACAGGTTTGGTAATTGGAGAAAACATCTGCTGTTCTTCTGTGCTCTGATCTCTGCCTTGCTCTTACTTAAACCTGGGCACACTTCTCTCCCCAGGACAGGACGGTGTCCCTGGGCCTCTGCTCCAGCTGGCCTCTCTGCTGGCTGAGCCCATCCTCCTGCACCTGGGCGCCTGTCTCCCGTTTGTTGAGCGGTGGGTCCTGGGGGCTGGGCTGAGGTAAGGCTGACCTTGGTCTATCGGTCTATTTGGCCTGAGAATCAGGGCCCCAGGCTTCCCAGGGCAAAGCTCCCAGCGTGAGGAGCCAATGGCTAACGCCTCGCCTTCTGTGGCTGTGGTGGAAATTATGTATGAGTGTGTCTGTTGTGTGTGTGTTCTGTGTTTGTGGTCTGTGTGTACCTGTCTGAGGTGTGTGTGTGTCTGTGTGTATATGTGTGTGTGTGATTTCTCTGTGTGTATATGTGCGCACACTCGAACGTCATTTTCTCAATGACGATATCCGCAGACAACATATTGGAGAGTATAATCCATTTCATATTCCCTCTGTATCTTTCTCTTTTGTTTTTCTTCAAACTCCTTATCACGAATCAACGTAACACATGGTCTACTTAATTATTCCTTGTCTGTCTCTCCTGCCATTAAAATATAAGCTTCACAAGGGATCTTGTTTCTCCCATTTATTGCTGAATCCACTCTGGCTAGAAAAATGCTTGGCATACATTAGGTGATCAATGAATATTTACTTTAAGAATTGTAAGGATATTAGGACGCCTGGCTGGCTTGGTTGGTGGAGCATGTGACTCTTGATCTTGGGGCTGTGGGTTCAAACCCCATGTTGGGTGTAGAGATTACTTAAAAAATAAAATCTGTATTTAAAAAAAGAGTTGTAAGGATATTTAGAATAAGCAAAATAAGATTTCTGGCTGTCTCCAATGAAAAAAATATGTATTCTTTAGAGCATACCCTTCTGGGGTTACCTGACTCTAGCATTTTATTACCTTTGAACTATTTTAAATGCTATAATTTATAGATAACTAATAGCAATGCAAATAATTCTTGTCCATAGACATACATATACATTCTGTCTGGTGGTGGGGAGATTTGAATCCCCCCACCAAGCCACTTTTACATGCATTCACAAATTCATTTCAATATTCCCTTGCTCCATATAAATTTGGGCATCTTTAATTTCTGCCCTGGTTCCCTCATTCATAATGAGTTAAATGAAATGGGGAGTTGCTCTCCAATGGGTATAAAGGTTCAGTCCTGCAAGGTGAAAAATTTCTAGAGATCCTCTGTACAACACAGTACTTATAGTTAACACTAGTGTATACTTAACATTTTGTTAGGAGGATAGATCTGATGGTATGTGTTTTTTTGCCACAATAAAAAATCTTTAACACATGTTTATTTTATATCTATGAGGGTCATGATGTTGCCTTAAAAAAAAATCTTCCTTTGATAGAATAAAAAACAAATTTGTTTGCGCCTCTGTGCATGTGTTGTCTTTTTGGCTTGTGGTGTGTTCTAGGTATTAGAACCTGGTCCCTGCCCCCTGAGCCTAATAAGATGGACCATGTAACTGCTTGAGTTCATCTTAAAGGATTTTACTATTTCCACTTGGGCAACTGGGAACCAATGGAGGGTTAGAAGCTAAAAATGACTCTTGGGCTTTAGAATTCCCTCTGGCTTCCCTGTGGAAAACATATTGGGGGTGGGCAGAGAGCGGGTGAGAAGATGAATTTCCTTGACTATGTATTTATGTTTCCAAGATAGAAAGTAAGTCCTTGGAGGCAAGAATGTGCATTTCTCACAAGCAGTGTAGACTCGCTTCGCACACAATAATGATAAATTTCATAGTAGGTGATAAATACGTGTCAAGTGGCAGTTTTTACATAAAGGTAAGCACACAAATAGCAGAATCTTGCTTAAAGTATTGTTTCAATTTTGGTAAAAAAAAATCACATATAGGTGACTTTCCTCTCCTTGCATCTACTCACTCACAACCATAGGAAAAAGTTTGGAAGACCAGAAATGACAGGTGACCAAAAATTTGTTTATTTGCTTTTTTGTGTAGGGGCAGGGCAAAATCAACAAAGTGCTTCCCTACTGTGTGGAGGTGGGTTAGGGGTGAGGAGAGAGGTTTGGGAGACAATGAACATAGTGCTCCCATGCCTGGCCCCTCCTTTTGGGATCCCATGTCCAGGACATTCCCCCATCCTAAGAGACAAAGCAGCTCAAATTTTTCTCATCCTTCCTTTTCTAGAGGTCTCCAACCCTGTCAGGGAAAAGCCAAGTGAGGTCAGTGTCCTGTAGGATGCTGGCTCTGGGGGTGGCCAATGGTGAACACTGTTCTGATGTTTCGGGGACTCAGATAAGGGGTTGCCTGGGGAGGAGTCTGATCACTCGGTGTAGTAGACCCTGGAGGGACCATAGGGGAGGGGGCTGGTGGAAGTCAGCCTCCATGCAGACATTCCTGAGCAGGGGGGGGACCAGAAAAGGAGGAACACAAATGGGGGGATGTTGGATGGGCATGAAGTTCCTCAACAGGACCTAGGCTTCCTGCCACTTACCAACTCTGGGACTCAAGACAGCCTGCGCTAATAACTGCAAGAGTTGCCTGGGCAGAGGTGGGAGTCTTGGAGTGGTTGAGACCACCTATCGAGGGACGGGAAGCCTCCAGACAGAAATGTGAGAAAACATGGAAAGAGGAAAAACCCATCCCAGACTGAAAGAGTGATAATCAATTCAAATGGAGAAAGAAAAAAAATCGTGAAGTTATTCAGGCTTGATAGGAAGACAGTTACAAAACAAATGGAAACCTTTCTCCCAAGGTCTTACAAAAGCTCTAAATGCCATAAGGACCCCCTCTTTGAGTGATTACTACTTTCTTTCCAACAATGCCCCAAGATTTGCCTTGTTATTTCCTCTAATTACTGGGGACACCCATGCCTAAACCTCACCTCAGGACAGCACCCAATCCCTGGTTAACACCTTCTGGGAGCAAAGAGCCCCAGTCTGAGGAGGGAAGCACACCCTACAAGGTCCCAGACACCCCTGACCAGCATCATTGACTTAGGATATCACCAGATCCTTCCGCAGGCTCCTCCCACTCTGCACTGGGGGCTGATAAATGGTTGGCACCCTGGGGGCTCTCCATCCCCCAGGAAACACTGACCCCTGAAGAGTCCCAGGCCGGGGGTGGGGGTGGGGGTGTGCTGGTGCTGTCCGAGGTGCTGAAACAGTGTTGTGCTTTGAGCTCAAGTACCTCCCAGCTCAGCAGCAGGGCCTGACCCAGACGCTTATGTCCGGGTTTGGGGCCAGGAGGGGAAAGGGGTGGGGATGGATGGAGCCAGGGAAGCAGACAATCAGGAGCTGGCCTCCTCTCTCTTCTCCACCTGCTGCCTCTCCTGTTCACTCTCAGGTATTTTTCCTCCTGTGGATGATGTCTGTCTGCGCCGTCCGGCTGAGCCTTCTTGCTAAGGCCCTCTGCTTCTGGCCTTTTGTACTGTTCCTTTAAATAGCTTCCTTCATCACACACACACACACACACACACACACACACACACACACACACATCTTCTGAAAGTGAGGAGGCTAGTCTTCCCATTTGACAAAGAAGAAAACTTAGACAGTATGCCTGGATCCTTTTGTCCATTTCTGTCTACCTGCTCCGGTGCCTCAGGGCAGGAGAAGATATCTCAAGTCTGAAGGAGAAGGTAAGTGTTTCTTGGACACATATTTCTGGCTCCAATTGATGCCCCTTGCTGGTGGTGTTGGGCCTGCCTGATTGTCAAAAGGGCTCCCGTCCATCCAGGAGAGAAATGGCCCTACCTAGCTGCCTTCTGTTTCTCAGTCACGATTTGGGAAATGATGGGTCTGAGTGTCTTTCCTCTATTGGATGGGAGTACTGAGATGCTCTCCCTCTGTATTAGTCCCCGAGTTCTGGGGGCCTAACCCAACTCACCTTCTTCTTACTGCATTCCAGAATTCTCCTTTGTTTCTTGCACCATGTACAGCGTTTCTAGTTGCAAGTAGAGGGAGGAGCAGGGAACAATGTACTGATGACAACTTGTCTTGATTGGAAGTCTAACCCTCAACTTTTCATGTTTTGAACAGATGGTTGGCTCATGTCACCCAGCCTGACATTATCATAAGCAGAAGTCTGACAGCTGTCCATCTTCACTGTAAGGCAGGGAGAGTTAGGCCCCAGACAATTTTTTTTACACCACACCAGAATCTCCCATTTGTTTTTAGGAGTCATTTTGTGATCTTATGGCATTATGCTTTATCCCTGTCATGGTTTTGGTGCTACTGGAGGATGTGGGGTTGTTTTTATTTAAGCTGATTTTTAAGTAAAATATTCGGCTTTTCAGGAGGAAGATTACAACTTCCTGCTTGCTCCACCAACCGTCTCAACCCTGACATCTGTTTTTCAATTTATTTTGGAGGATAAGAAGTTGCCAGATAGATGATGACCTGGTGATGTGTCTTCCTGGAGGAGGGATGGTGTGGATGCACAAAGATGGTGAGGGATGGACAAGCATGGGGGCATTTAGAGAATGACATGAGCGATTGATAGTTTAGGATATGGAGATGCAGAAGTAGATTGGGTGAAATTGAAAACAACCTGCAATAGAAGTCAGAAAACTATAGCCTGCTTTTGCACATAAAATTTTGTTGGAACACAGCCACATTAATTCATTTGTAGAATGTCTATGGCTGCATTTGCACTACAAACACTTAGTTTTGAATAATTGCTACAGAGTCCTTACAGCTTGCAAAGCCTAAAATATTTGCTATCTGGCCCTTTAAAAAAAAAAAATTCCTGACCCTTGACCTGGAATGTCAAATTAGAAGCTTGTAAATTAGTCTTTGGGGCTGAGGAGATGGAGAGGTATTTTGACTGTGGTTAGCCCTAAGTTTTAGGAAATTCCCTAAATGTTAATATGTGATTTTGTCTCTAACAAGACGAGTAGGAGGCAGGCAGGATGGAAAGGGAAGATGCAGGAGGGGAGAGGGATGATGCTGGAGGCCAAGTCAGGGAAGGGACCCATGGGGAGGGTTTTGTTTTTCTGATAAATATTCAATAATATTTATCACTAAGTAATACATCTGCATCTACAGTTTATTTTTTCCAGCTTTATTGAGATATAATTGACACATCACATTGTGTAAGTTTAAATTATACAATGTAATGATTTGATATATGTATACATTGCAAAATGATTACAACATGGGAGGGTTTTGAAAGTGAGACTGACACATTGCTGATGTGGTGTCCCAGACAGAACACACCCAGGCTCTAGGTGAAATGTCACCAACACCTTTCTGTTCAAGGGGGAAGGAACTAGTGTGCACCAAACTCTCACAGTGCGGCAGGACTTCTGCTGGGTGTTTTCTATATGCACTTTTATTTACTCCTCGTGGCAACCCTGTGAGGAGGGACTTCTTACATCCATTTCGCAAAGCAGGAAGCTGAGTCATGGAGGGGTAAGGTGGCTTGCCTTATGTCATACTGTTGATAAATGAAAGAGCGTGGATTCCACCCCGGACCTCTCTGATTGCAAAGCCTTAGTTCCAATATAGCAGGAAATTCACATTCAAGAATTTGTAAACCCATTGCCTATGTGGATGTTAACTCGCCAAGAATCAGCCTTTGTCCCACTTCCTGCAGGGTACGGATGCTCCCTCTGAGACTGATGCTCTAGGAGGTTCCTCACTGGGTCCTGATCTCTGAGTATTCTGCATAGGTGTCCTCCTTCATCCTGGGAAAGCTGATGGAGGCATAATACAGCTCTTGATCCATCTCCAAGGTGGGGGGCACCCCTGCAGAGCTTGTGGGGTCAGCAGGGAGGTCTGACTTGGACTGCTGCTGGCAATCCTGTATGGAGAGCAAAGCAGGGGTCAGAACAGGGTGGTGGGGGTCTGGGGTAGGGTGAAGAGAAGGCAGAGAGTGTCCATGAAGTGAATTTGATTCTGACAGGACATTGCTCTCTCTTCCATTCTTTTATCAAACATTTCTTACGTAACAAATATAGAACTATTGATAGCTTTCAAATTTTATTGAACACTCACTCAGACCTATGTGGGAAAGACTATTATTTTACAGAAAGAGAAACTAGTTCTCAGAGAGGTTAGTTACTACCCAAGGTCACACATCTTGATCATGAACTGAACCCCAGTCTCTCAGGCACAGGATATACAGGAGGGTGTTTATGAAAAGCTCAGTTGTCTTCTGGGTGTGTCTTCTTTATTCTCACACTGCTACCACATTCACAACACCTCTGACACTAGATGTAATTCTCCAACACCAGCTTGGTGGCCTACATTTCTAACTCAATTCTTTTTTTTTTTTTTTAAAGATTTTTATTTATTTATTTGACAGAGAGAGACACAGCGAGAGAGGGAACACAAGCAGGGGGAGTGGGAGTGGGAGAAGCAGGCTTCCGGCTGAGCAGGGAGCCCGATGTGGGGCTCCATCCCAGGACACTGGGATCATGACCTGAGCCGAAGGCAGACGCTTAACGACTGAGCCACCCAGGCGCCCCTCTAACTCAATTCTGACGCTCTCTACCCAGAGACAACACCAGATCCCATAGATTAGGGCTCAGACTTACAAGTTTGCCCCCACCCCCACTTCACCTGTCAGTTGGAGGTCCAGGTTGTCACCTGTGTTTCTGACCAACTGGCTATAGATGAGCAGTTGCTGTGAGCCCCACCTCAGGTTCCATTAATTTTCTAGAGTGGATCACAGAACTCAGGAAAGCAGTTTACTTACTGTTTACCAGCTTATTATAAAAGGATGTGATAAAAGACACAACGCAGATGAACATCCAAATGGAAGAGATGCATAGGGTGAGGTGGGGCGGGGTGGGGGGGGGGCGGGAGCTGCCACACCCTCTCCCAGTGAACACCATGTGTTCACTAACTTGGAAGTTCCTTGAACTCCATACTTTGGGATTTTTATGGAGGCTTCATCATGTAGGCATGATTGATCACTAATTCCATTTCCAGCCTCTCTTCCCTCTCTGGAGAATGGGGGCAGGGCAGGGATGAAAATTCCAAGCTTCTAATCATGGGGTGGTCTTTCTGGCTCTCCATCCAGGAGCTTACCCAGAGTCACCTTGTTAGTACAAAAGATGCTCCTATCACACAGAGAGCTCCAAGGGATTTAGAAGTATGACCATTTTTCTGCTGCAGGCTAATTTCTCTAGATTTTTGGCAACATTTTTCAAGAGTATTTCCACTTCTCATCCTCCCATTTTTCCTCTTGAACTCACTCCAATCAAGTCAACTTCCTCTCCCAGGCAACCAGATCTGCTTTTGTCAAGATCAGCTGTGACACCACTTGCTAAATTTAAGATTCATTTCTGAGAACCTATCTTACTGGACTTACTAGCATTTGAAGCAAATAAGCATTCTCTTCTCCTTGAAGCTTCATCTCCCTTTGGCTACCAGGACCCAACCCTACACCCTCTTCTTTCTAATTTCTTTTTTCTCAGTGTTTTTCTTGTCATCTCCACCTTGTAACTCTGGCTCTCCCAGGGCTCTATTTGTGGACCTCTCCTCTTCTTTGTGGTTTCATCCACTATCGGACCTTGATGCAGATGCCACCCAAACCTCTGTGCCTCCTACCTGAATCCCTGTCCTGAGCTCCAGACTCTTGCCATCTACTTGTCTTCTTCATTTGGACATCTCAGAGGCACCTTAAGCTTGTAGTAACCAAAATAAAGTTTGATCCCCTCTTGGAAATATATTCCTGTAGATTTGGTAATTTCAGGAATTGGTGACACCCTTACTTATGTTGCTCAGGGCAACCACACTGGAGTCATCTTTGGCATCTATGAACATGTATGGACATCTATAACATCTATGACATCTATGGAGTCATCTTTGGCATCTCTCACACCCATTAGGTAGAGACAGTGAACTATCTTTGCTCATATCCCACACACACTCTTATCACTCCATTAGCAAATCCTGATTCATCATTGTTACCCAGGACTAAGTCTGTCTTATGGACTGAATTGTGTCCATATGTTGAACTTATATGCTGAAGCTCTAACACCTAATGTGACTATATTTGGAGATGGGGCCCTTAGAGAGGTAATTAAGTTTAAACAAGGACATTAAGGTAGGGCCCAAAATGACTTATGTCCTTATAAGAAGAACAGACACTGGAGATGTATGTACACGGAGAAAAGGCCAGGTGAGGACATGGAGAGAAGGCAGCCACCTGCAAACCAAGGGGAGAGTTTTCAGAAGAAGCTAACCCTGCTGGCACCTTGATCTTGGACTTCAGCCTTCACAATTGTTTCTGAAAATGTTTCTGTAGTTTAAGCCACTCCATCTATGGTATCTTTTTATGGGAGCCCTAGCAAACTGATACAGTCTGCTTTATCTCTTGCCTGGGTTATTTCAGTGTCTTCCTTATCTTGTCTCCTCTTTTCTGCCCTAACCTGCTATAGGCATTCTCAGTGCAGCAGCCAGAGTTATCCCATTAAAAAGAGCATCAGCTTGGGGAACCCAGCTGGCTCAGTCAATAGAGCATGCAACTCTTGATCTCAAGGTCGAGTTCAAGCCCCACATTGGACGTGGAGCCTACTTAAAATATATATATATATATATATATCCTGCACAGATTTCCTAAAACCCTTATAATTTCTTAAGTGAGAAGAATGCTAGGAGCATCTTCTGTTCTAATGTTTGGTCTTTGACCCTGGTTCCTGACACAGAGCTCCTAAATCCCTTGGAATTTCCTGGACAACAGCAGCATCTTTTGTTCTAATGACATAAATCTTGGTGGGCTCCTGGATGGGGGCTGGTCACAGAAAGGCCAAGCCGTGGTTAGAAGCTTGGAAGTTTCAGCCCCATGTCCTCATCCTCCAGGAAGGGAAGAGGAGCTGAAAATGGAGGTAATGATCTATCAGGTCTATGTGAGGAGGCCTCCATAAAAATCCCAATAGTACAGGGTTGGGGGGGGGGTTGGTTAGGGAGCTTCTGGGTTGGTGAACATGTGGAGGGGCTAGGAGGGTGGGCACACCTGGAAAGGGGATGGAAGCTCCATGCATCTCTTCCATCTGGATGTTGATCTGTATCCTTCATCACATCCTTTTATAATAGACTGGTACAAAGTAAGTAAACTGCCTTCCTGAGTTCTGTGGGCTGCTGTGACCAATTAATTAAAACTGAGGAGGGGGCTTGTGGGAACCACCGATTTACAGTCAGTTAGTTGGTCAGAAGCACAGGTGATGGCCTAGGCTGTGACTGGCATCTGAAGGTGGAGTGGGACAGCCTTGCGGGACTGAGCCCATCACCTGTGGGATCTGATGCTAGCTCCGGGTAGATAGTGTCAGAATTAAGTTGAATTATAGGACGCCCAGCTGGTGTCAGAGAGAATTATTTGGTGTGGGGAAAACCACACACACATTTAGTGTCCAAAAGTGTCAGAAATAGTAATTCTGTGTGGTTTTCCTTACATTGTCACTCTTCTCCAAATACATAGGTAATTATGATGAATTGCAGCCCCCATGCCTCTCCATCTTCATTTCTTACCCACCATTACCCAATGCCCACACCCACACAGCTCTGCTTTAGAAACACTGTCCATCTTGCTGTTTCTCCCACACATCAAGTATGCCCCAACCTCAGAACCCCCAAACCTTGCTTAGATAGAGCCTTAGTGATGCTCTCGGGGCTCACACTACACTCCTTCACTTTGGCTCTGGCGGGTTTTTTTCTCAAAGACTCCAGCCCCAGGACTGTCATCCCTCATTCTTCCATCTAATTCCCCTCTAAAACACCATTTCCTATCAATTTCTTGCATATTTTTGCTACTTATCTGTTCACTGTTTTCATCTCCCCCCACCCCAGCAATAAATGTAAGTCCTTGACCTCAGGGACATTTTATATTTGTAACATATGTATTTGTAAAAACACAGATATTACCCAAGCACCCAGAACAATCAACAAGTGGGAGATATTTGAGAAAAGAATGAATGCATGCATGGTGATTGCAGATCATGTGCTCAGAAACCTCAGTGGTGTCCACCTTAGTCAGAGATTGATTGATTGATTGATTGATTGTTTTCTTAAGTAGGCTCCACACCCAGCATGGAGTCCAGCGTGGGGCTTGAACTCACAACCCTGAAATCAAGACCCGAGCCAAGATCAAGAGTCGGATGTTTAACTGATTGAGCCACCCAGGCGCCCCCTTAGTCAGAGTTTTAAATAAATAAATGCCAGTCAGAGCTCGGAAATGAGCAGGACTAGGGCAGGATGACATAGACACATGAGAAGGAGCGCACGCCAAGCAACGATTCTGAGATGCAAAAAGCTCACTCTGCTTGAGGCGAGTGAGTAGGCTGGTGTAGGGGGATTGCAGCATTGAAGGTGACTCTGGGTTTCCTGCCCCAAATGCCAGACCAAGTTGTTTGGGCACCCGACTTCCGGCAGTGTGGAGGAGGAGTGCTTTTCAGACTTGGGCATATGGGACAAGGATCTTCGTGGAGGAGAGGTGGGAGGGCTGCAGCGGGATAAGGACTAAGAGGGGAGCTCAGCTCAAAGGGAGTGGTTGCATTATGCTGTACTGAGAAGAACAGACATGCTCTGCAGCATATTGGTGCAAGAAGTGCAAGGCTGGGGCAGGACAGGGTCGGGTCTCTGGTGGAGTGTCAGGGACACAAGTGCCATCAGGGAGGTGGACAACCAGCAGGAAGAATATGCTTAGGAGTGCATTCACCACATGTTTCTGAGGCTTTGACATCTGGGGCCTTGCTAACCTTAGAGGAACTGTCCTGGCCAGAACTAGCCAATCTCTAGAGATGGTGGACTTGCTTGCAAGCATGCCTTTCACATGCAAACCAATCCGTCCAAAGCTCACTCTCCAACCCCTCCTTACATCCTGGGCCACTATTCCTCTGCCTAATCACCCCAGGGCCAGGAACCAAACAACTAGGGATGCCCCAACACCCCAGAGCCTGCTGAAATGATTCAAACTAGCCAATCCTGAATCTGCTTACCCTGTCTCACCGTGCCTTTCCTGTGGAAACTGCAATAAAGGCCCTACCCATGTTTCCCTTTGCCCCCTCTGCCTCCTGACCCACCTTAGCCCTGATCCATGTGGTCCTGTGTGGGGTGGTGTGCCTCTCCTCCTGGGAACTGTGAGTAACAGAGTGCCTTTTCAGTGGCAATCACCTCCTGATCTGCTGACCTCAGACACCTGGATAATAAAACCTACATTTTCAAACAAGCAGGAAGGTGATGAGCTCATTTCTGGACATGCTGAATGGAGCATGGCTGTGGGCCACCCCAAGAGATGCGGAAGAGAGTCTACACGCCAGGACACCCACGTCACTCACCAAGGGAGCTGGCTCTACCACCGGGTGGCTGCCGTCCACGCCCACTGCTCTCCAGGATGCTCTCCTCCTGCAGCTCTTCACTCTGACGGAGACACCAGAGTCTCTGACATAGGGTCACTCTTCTGAGGCAGTTTGAGGGTGGGGTGAGCCCGGGAGCCTTCATAGCAAGGCTTTGTAACAAGGTCTCCGTGCTCCTAGACTGCTGGGACCAGGGCTGGGAACACACGCGTACCTGGCACCCTTCGCCCTTGCTCCAGGACCTCACAACCCCTGCAAGTTCCACTTTTCCCCTCTCCCCCATACCCACCCAGCTCACCCAAAGAAGACAAGGCAGAGGCAGAGAGCGAACAGTGTGGTAATGCCAGCTCCCGCAGTGGCACCTAGCATCACTCCTGACCAGATCCCCAGTTTCCCTGCAGACAGAGACACGTGGGGTGAACTCCAGTCTTGATGAGCCGGCATGAGTCTCCTCCTCTTTAGCACGCAGAGAGAAGTACCCTTCCCCTCCTGTCCAGGGTTCAGCCCTGAAGGTCTCCCACCCATTGCAGGACCTCAGCCTCCACCAGAAGGACATGGTCTACGTGACACCTTCTATCCACACCATCTGGCCCCTGCACCCTGTCCAGCAAATGCCATCTCTTCTAGGACCCAAGTTCTTCCCCATGCAGGGTCTCTCTGCAACAGACTCCGGACCTGGCTGCAGCAGGACCAAGAGACTCTGGGCCTCGTGGGCACTCCAGAGAGAGAGACGTATGCACAGAGCTCTGTGGGACACAGAAAGTCCCTCCTTCCTTCCAGGGAGGGTGTCTGAATCTCCTCTCCTGGCCTCCACTGGCCCTATCACTCAGGGTCAAAGTGGTCTTTCGTGCTTCCAGAAGCAGGTGGAAGCAGTGATATTCTCAGAGCTTCAGCTCTCCTTGTCCTTCCTGGCCATGCCTCCTGAGAGCCCAACACCCAGAGTGAGGGATGTGTCTCTGGGCATCACCTATCAGCCATATGGTGGGCACCGAAAGAGTCCTAATGGGGCTCACTGTCCAGGTGGGGGCCAGATGTCATTACCAATGGGAATAGAACAGTGGGGGTAAGGCTGGGCTCAGAGAGAGGTCAAGGTGAGGGCTGAGGAATGATAGTGAAAGAATGGCCCAGAGACATTTTGGGGCAGTAAAACTACTCTGCATGATACCACTAGATGGATACATGTCATTATAAATTCTCCAATCCATAGAAGGTACAATACCAAGAATGAACCCTAATGTCAACTATGGACTGTTAGTGATAAACGCATGCCTATGTAGGTTTTATTGTAACAAAGGTACACTCTGTTGGGGGATGTTGATAGTGAAGAGGCTATGCATGTAAAAGCAGGGCTTTTGGGGAAATCTCTCTACCTTCAGCCCAATTTTGCCAAGAACTTAAAACTCCCCTTCTAGGGCGCCTGGGTGGCTCAGTTGGTTAAGCGACTGCCTTCGGCTCAGGTCATGATCCTGGAGTCCCAGGATCGAGTCCCATATCGGGCTCCTTGCTCAGCAGGGGGTCTGCTTCTCCCTCTGACCCTCCTCCCTCTCATGCTCTCTGTCTCTCATTCTCTCTCTCTCAAATACATAAATAAAATCTTTAAAAAAAAAAAAACTCCCCTTCTAAAAATAAAGGTTACTAAAAATGCCTCAGGCCTTCAGAGACCAGAGGAAGATAAAGAGCATAATCAAGATGGTGGGGAGAAAACTGCAGGTCACCCTGGCAAGACCAGAGAGAGAGGGTATGGGAGAGGAGGACTGAGGGGGCTTCTCATGTCTAACCACAGCTCCCCAACACACCCCCACCCGTTGAGTCTCAAGTCCCACTCAGACACAACCTGACAGAGACCCTGGCCAGTCAATGCCCCATGGATGGGAGGCTCCTTCCTACCTGGTCTGTGTCCCAGGCAGACACCAGTTGTTGGGTTCTGTGTGGCACCTGGGATGGGAAGAAGGGATTTCCCTCTTCAGTGGGGTGGGGTGATGTGAGATACATGTAGGCATCCCCCTGTCCCCAGAAACCACAGAAATAAGGAGGGACAGGGCTTGAGTCCTTCTAGGTTCCACACTCAGCCAGACCTCCTGGTAAAACACCAAGGCTACCCAACCTGGCCTTCCCTCCCCTCACTCCTTCAGGGACCTGGGCATCCTGGCCCCATGCTCACAAGTGACATTGAGCTGGACAGTCCTTTCCACCATCACACCAGCTGCAGGGAAGTACACCTGACAGGTGAGGTTGGTGCCATGGTCCTGGGGCCGTGGGGTGAGGGTGAGCACTGAGGAGACGTGGGTCCTGGGGCCCAGGGAGGTGAGGGCCGCTGACATCCAGGAGAAGATGGGAGGCGTGCCCCGCTCACAGGCCCAGGGCACAGAGCAGGTCAGGTTTCCGGGGCGGCCAGACTCCAGGGTCCCTGGGATGAGGATGTCAGGTGTGCGGGCCAGGGCTGTGAGGAGATGAGGAGACACGGGAATCAGGAAGAGGGTCCGAGGTGAGGCCCTGAGAGAAACCTCAGGGTTTGGTTCAGCTCCTGCCTCTGAGTTCTGACATGGGTTACCCCCAGTCCCTCCCAGGAAGTGAGTCCCATCCCGGCTCTGACCCAGGACCTCTGTCCTTCTCTGTGGCCTCACCTGGAGTCTGCTCCTTACCTGTCACACGCACGGAGAGCTGGTTCTGTAGGTAATTATATTTCACATAAGGCCCTCTCTCCACCCTAAAGAAGTATGTCCCCGAGTCCCTTCTCTGTGCATCTCTGATGTCCAGGGAGCAGTTGTCGTCCCGGGGGTCCCCGAGGAGGTGGAATCGGCCCTGGGTCTCCTCCTGCACTTTTCGATATGGGTTGGTTGTGGCCACTGGAGCATCCTGCTGTACACTGGCCCCTTCCCGGAACCAGTAGCCAAGAGCAGGGAAAGACTCAGTCCGGAACCTATTGGCGTAAGAGAAGCTGCAGGGCACGGAGATACACAGGCCCTCCTGCACCGTCAGGGACGCCGGCACTTGCAACCAGAATCTTGAATGCTGAGCCAATGACCCTGTGGGGAATCGAGGGTCAGCAGCAGCCCCCGCCCACCTGCCCCCCACCCTTGGCCCACTCACCTGCCCACAGCAGGGGCAGAAAAAGCGGCGGCAGCAGCATCTTTGAGTTGGAGCGTGTGTGGGCTTCCTGTGAGTGAAGGAGAAGAGGAAGGCCATGGGAGGGAGGCTGAGGGGGCCCACGGGAAGCTGGGGAGGAGCACAAGGCCTTGTGGTTCACAGAAGAGGAACTGCAGTGCCGGAGCTCCCCCTCTCTCTATGCACAGCAGCCGCACCCTTGGCCAGAGACCAGGGAGCCCCATCCAGGGAGGAGAGACCAGCAGCAGACCCCGTGTCCTGCCCCCCATCTCGGCACCTCCCTCTGGCACCGGAGACTGGACCAGGACCTCTGAGGACATGCGAGGAACGGGACACTGTGAATCTCCTAAGGTCTTCCCATCTGAGGGGCTTGTCTGAGCAGCATCGTCTACACCAGGGAGCTAGTCAACTCCTGGCTAGACCTGGAAGGTCACAGCCTCATCTAGACCCTCAGGTGTTCTGTCCTGCAAGGTGGAGGATTCTTTAGGTCTATGTGAACCTCTGGGGCAGAAGAAGAGAAGGGATCCTGGGTGAAGAGAAGGCAGGAGCCCTTGATTCACTGATTCATTCATTCTCCAAATACTTAGTGAACATCTATGTTGACTGAACTGGAGACAAGACAGCTGGGCCTGACCTGGTCCATCCCTTGACATGGTCCTCACCCAGGGTGCCACTTTCTCCGTAGACACACTGCACTTTCGCTTTGTCCCTGTGAGGTTCACACCTGCAGACACCTGGACTTTTTAAATGTGTCTGTGGACCTACTGGATATTTTCTAAATATACAAGGATGGGTCCTTTCTTCTTTTACTTCTATTATGCTGACTCATGAAGTTTCAAAGGCATCTCCAAAATGAAAACAATGTAGTATCTTCACGTAAAAGAGAAGGGAGAACATTGTTCATGAGCCAGTGGAAAATCTTTCCCATGAATGCTGTCTATACAGCGGTGCATGGACTGAAGCAATTTTTTTAGTTCCTCTTGATAGAAATTAGCATTTCCTGTGATGTTAAAGATCAGCTTCTCAAGGTGATACGTGGCTCAAAACACATGTCACTGCAGAAAACATAGGTGGAATGAATACGCAGCTGCAATTAAAATCGCAGGTTCTGCCCATGTGATTTTCCATTTCACTCTGTGGAGCCGCATCTGGCAAATCGTTGATGCCTATATATACAATATAAATATATAATTGCATTTGCCATCGTACAGTTGTAAAACCTTCCAAACACAGTAGTATCTAAAGAAATGTTCCTTAAACATTACTAACATAGAGCTATTTTGCGCCTCATCTGATAAATGAGGAATTGAGTCTGCAGTAAGTAAAATCACACCTTATTCTAGGTTATTCAAAATGTAGGATTGTGGCATACAACAGAAAACCCAAAGTGATGGCTTTACAGTAAAGAGAGATATACCATTTTCATGGACTGGAAGGTTCTGTGAGTTCGCATGATGTTCCTTTAATGAACTTTGTACTTTTTATAAGATAAAACGTAACCACTTGAAGTGCGTATTTTTATGACTTATGACAAATGTATACCTCCACAATGGAGACATAGAACATAACCACCAACCCAAATGTGTTTCTGGAACCTCTTTGCAGCTCATCGCTGCCACCTCCAGCCCCAGGTGACACTGATCTCGTCTCTGTCATGGTGAATTAATTTGGCTTATTTGAGAATTTCCTAGAAATGTACTCATTTGTGTGTTCTGGATTCTCTCACTTAGCATACTACTTTCGAAATTGATCCAAGTTGAATTTGTAGTTCATAATATATGATTACTAAGTATTATTCCATGATATGGGTATATTATAATCTTTTATTTATTCACCTATTGAATTCACATTTGAAATTTTCAAGTTGTGGCTATATGAAAGTGAAACTTTTTATGGGCATATTTCCATCCTCATGAGTATATACAAGAAGTATAATTGTGAAACTAACATAAGATTGTGTCAACCATACTTCAATTAAAAAATAGACATAAAAAATGCTAAAGAAGAAAGAAGACCCCCTCCATAAGAGTATAATTGTTGGGTCAAAGAGTAACTGCATATTTCACACTAATAGGAATTGCTAAACTACTCTCCAAAATAGATTGAACCTTTACCACTCCTCTCCACAATGTTCCAGAATTCTAGTACCTCCACAGTCTTCTTTTTTTTTTTTTT
>NC_138384.1:46902393-46923827 GCF_054177405.1 Leptonychotes weddellii | reverse complement strand
TGATGGTGGTGGTGATGGTGGTGATGATGGTGGTGGTGATGGTGGTGGTGATGGTGGTGATGATGGTGGTGGTGGTGGTGATGGTGGTGATGATGGTGGTGGTGATGGTGGTGATGATGGTGGTGGTGATGGTGGTGATGGTGGTGGTGGTGATGGTGGTGATGGTGGTGATTGTGGTGATGATGGTGGTGGTGGTGGTGGTGATGGTGATTGTGGTGACAATGGTGAAGATCTTAGAAGACACATTCTTTTTTCAAATCATTTTAGTATTTTGTTGTGGAGCCTACCTGTGATCATTGCACGGTCTATCAAGAAGCTTACAGCATTGACCATCAGTGTGACAGCCCATTTGTGCTTTAGTTTGCCATGCATAAAATGGGAGTAATACTGGTATTGACCTCACAGGGATATCTGCTATGGGGATAAAGTAAGGTATCACTGACAAATAGCTTGGAACAAAGCTTGGCACATAGTAAGCACTCAATAAAATCTTAAGTGTTATTATGGATAGCATCATCATTCAATGTACTTTTCCAAACTAGCCATGATAAACTCTAGGGAGTTTAAGAGTGGTTCCAGGATATCTAGGTTATTTTTTCTTCTACAGCCTGAAAGAAGCTATCTAGCCAGGCATAAACGCCTCCTCACAACCAGGGGCGAACCGAACATCTCCACTGCCCCATTCTCCTGAGAGGTGCCACATTCTCCTTGGTCTCAGCTCTCCAGTCTGGCATGCATGAGAGCAGGGGGCTGGGAGTCAGAGAGGCCAGGTTCAGAATTAGCCTCTGTCATTTTCTAGCTGTGTGACTTTAGGCAAGTATCTTCACCTCTCTGAACTCCTGCTTCTTCATTCACAAAACAGGGTTAAAGTTTCTACTTTGTGTGACTGTTGAGAGGGTTCAATATAATTTCTATAAATCATTTACTCTAGTGTCTGGCATATAATAGGTGTGAAATAACTTACTATTATTATCACTAGTAATTAGGCCAGCTAGTGCCAGCTTCTTCCCCAGGTACACCCAGCCTCTTTTCCCTCCCCATGCTGCCCCATGGCACCTTCCTCCAATGACCTTAAGACATCAGAAATGCTAAAACATATGGGGAATGTGGAGGACTCTCAGTGTAGAGATTAAGCTCCCAGATTCATCCCCTGCTACTCCTGAGGTCCTTCACAAGGAGGGCTTGGAAAGAAGAAGCTGACCCCTCATCTCCCCAGGATTATCCTGCATTCTCTGTTTCCTAAGGACCTGAAATGTGACATCTTCCCTGACTTCTCCCCATAGGCAGCCCCGGTTACACGAGTGTCCACCTTAGACCATGAGGACAAGACGAGGTGGGCAAAAAGGTGAGGTGGGAGCAAGGGAGAAGGGCTGAGAGTCCCCAAAGAGGTGGGCTAGGCTGGAGAGGGTCCAGGGTCTAGCTGGAAGAGACAGTCAAGAGAAGGAACCAGGGGCGCCTGGGTGGCTCAGTCGTTAAGCGTCTGCCTTCGGCTCAGGTCATGATCCCAGTGTCCTGGGATGGAGCCCCACATCGGGCTCCCTGCTCGGCGGGAAGCCTGCTTCTCCCTCTCTCACTCCCCCTGCTTGTGTTCCCTCTCTCACTGTGTCTCTTTCTGTCAAATAAATAAATAAGATCTTAAAAAAAAAAAAAAGAGAGAGAGAGAGAGAGAAGGAACCAGCCCAGTCACACTGAGGTTGAGAGAGAGATGGAGGCTCCTGGAAGCAGTCTGGAGTCCTCACCTAGGACTGGGTGGGGGTGGGGGGGGTGACATCAAGGGCAGAGTGGCCATTGGCTGCTCCATCTGTCAATCAGAACCAGCCAATGGGAAGTAGGCTGGGGCGGGTCATATGTGGAGCCCTGCGCTCTAATTGCGAGGCCTCTTCTCCACTAGGAAATGCGCTTCTGACTTCTCCTTTTCTTTAGCTTGACACCCACGGCACCACCAGAGAAGATGCAAAGATGACCATTGCCAGTGACGGGGAAACGAAACAACCTATAAATGCCCAACAACCAGGAATGGCTTAAATGGACACAGGACAGGTTGAGCTAGTCTGTGATGGTTAGAAACCACGCTGGAGAAAGGTGCTCACTGATGCAGGAAATGCTTACGACTCATTGTTAGAAACGCATAATGTAAAGCTGCACCTAGTAGGACCATCATTATGAAGAGGGGAGATTAACTAGCTGATATAATATGTACAGCATGTATGTATGTATTCTACAGTTGTATGTATACACACACATATACTTACATATGTACACATAATCATATATGTATATATGTACTTATATGTGTATGTGTATGCACACATATGTGTATGTTTGTACATATATACACATATATGTGTGCACATACACATATGTACACACACCTGTACCAAAAATATGGAAAATGTGGGGCGCCTGGGTGGCTCAGTTGGTGAAGCGACTGCCTTCGGCTCAGGTCATGATCCCGGAGTCCCTGGATCGAGTCCCGCATCAGGCTCCCTGCTCGGCAGGGAGTCTGCTTCTCCCTCTGACCCTCCCCCATCTCATGTGCTCTCTCTCTCTCTCTCTGTCATTCTCTCTCTCAAATAAATAAATAAATAAAATCTTTAAAAAAATATGGAAAATGTTAACTATTAACAGTCTTATCTCTTAATTTCCTTCTTTGCACTTTACTGTATGTTCTAAAGTGGTTTTTTTTCTCACAAAATGAATGAACTGTTTTTATAATCAGAAAAAAAAAAAAAGTTATGGGCCCAGCAGGCTTCATTGTGCTGTTCTGCTGGACTAAAACCCAGTGAAGTTAAAACACCACCAGCAGGAAGAACCAGCTAGGGTTTTTAGCACCTCCTGCCCTGCTTCCCCCAGCTGAGTCTGAGCTCGTGCTCAGACGGGCTGACCAGCGCTGTCTTCTGAATCATCTTCAACGTGTCCAGGCAGACTGAAAATAGGGGTGTGCGTGCTTATGCATCTCGGTGCCATTTCTATATGTTCTGCCCACAAACTCGCCTTTTTGCGTGGTCTCTGTGCTCACTTATTTAACCACTGTATCTATGTGTCAAAATGCATAGATTCACAGATATTTCCAAAACCACCTCATTTGAATGACAGAAAACCAAGGACATCCTGAGTTAACCACTGCATATACACATCGACAGAGGTGGACATTATACTATTTTTATATCTAAACCTGTATCTCCCCACCTTACAGTCTTAAGTAGATATGGCTGTTGAATTTTACCCAAAGCCTTTTCATTATTGTTGAAATTTTTTATTATTTTTTTGTCAAAGGTAGATTTACATACAGTAAAATGCACAAATCTTACATGTATAATTCAATGAGGTTTGATAAATACATACACTCATATAACTACTATCCCAATCAAGATACAGGATGTTTTCTGCACCCCAGAAAGTTTCCTTGTGCACCATTTAAAGTTATTCCCCAGCCACACACCCCCAAACAGAGGCAGCTGCTTTTGTGAATTTCTGTCCCAATAGATTAGTTTCATCTGTTCTTGAACTTCATCTAAGCAGACTTATAGGGTATATTCTTTTGTATCTGGCTTCTTTCACTCAACATGTTTTTGAAATTCATTCATGTTCTTACATGTGCCAACTGTTCATTCTTTTATTTTGATGAATAGTATTCTGTTGTTTGGCTATAATACTTTGGTTATCCATTCACTTCTTGATGGGTATTTTGTTGTTGTTGTTGTTGTTGTTGTTATTGTTATTGTTGTTGTTGATGGGCATTTGAGTTGTTTCTACCTTTGGTTATTATGAATAATGCTGCTATAAATATTCATATACAAATGTTTGTGTGGACCTTTGCTTTCATTCTTCTTGAGTAAAAATTAGGGGTGGAATTTCTGGGTCATAGAGTGGGTATATTATGTTTAACTGTATACAAAACCGCCACACTGTTGTACAGAACACACAATTGTACTATTTACATCCCACCAGAAATATACAAGTGTTCCAATTCCTCCACACCCTCTCAACATTTGGTGTGCTCAGGCTTTTTGATTTTAGCTTTTCTAACAGATGTGATAGGGCATCTCATTGTGATGAATTTTCATTTCCTTGGTGTCCAGTGGTGTTGACCACCTTTCATGTACCTACTGGCCATTTGGATCTCTTCTTTTGTGAAATATATGATTGAGTCTTTTTTCCCATTTAAAAAATTACGTTATTGTGTTATTAACTGGTAATAATTCTTTATATATTCTAAGTTCAAGCCTCTTTTCAGGGATATATATATATATAGACATTTATATATATTTCTTCCAGTTTATGGCTTGCCTTTTCATTTTCTTAGTCGTGTATTTTGATGAACAGAAGTTTTTAATGAAAAATATATATATAATGCTTACTGTTGTGGATGTCCTACGAGAAATCTTTGCATACCCATAGATATTCTCTTAAATTTTCTTCTAGAACAATTCTGTCTGATAGAAAAATAGTGCAAGCCAAATATGTAATTTCAAAAATCTAGTAGTTATAATAAAAAAAGTGAAAAGAAACTGGTGAAATTACTTTGAATAATAGTGTATTTAACCCAATATATCTAAAATATTATCATTCCAGCAGGTAATCAATATTAAAAATTATTAATGAGATCTTTTATCTCTTTTTTTCTGCACAGTAAATGTAGCACATATTTAAAAAAAAAAAAGAATTACTTATCTATTTGAGAGACAGAGAGCGAGAGCGCAAGTGGTGGGGAAGGAGCAGAGGGAGAGGGAAAAGCAGACTCCTTACTGAGCAAGCCAGACGCAGGGCTCTATCCCAGGACCCTGAGATCGCAATCCTAGCCGAAACCAAGAGTCGGATGCTCTAAATGACTGAGCCACCCAGGTGCCCCTAGTGTAGCATGTCTTAAATGTCATGCATAGCTAGTAGCTACCACACTGGGCAGCACAATTATAAAACCTTTATAGTTTTTACTTTTATGTTTATGATTCACCTCAGACTAATTTTTTGCATGTGACATGAGAAAGGGGTCAAGGTTCATTGTTTCCAAACCTTGACCCACTTATTCTACTGCCATGTGTTAAAAAGTCCCTCCTTGGGGCACCTGGGTGGCTCAGATGGTTAAGTGTCTGCCTTTGGCTCAGGTCATGATCCCAGGGTCCTGGGATCGAGCCCCGCATTCGGCTCCCTGCTCAGCGGGGAGCCTGCTTCTCCCCCTCCTTCTGCTTCTCCCCTTGCTCATGTTCTCTCTCTCTCTCTGTATCTCTGTGTCTCGAATGAATAAATTTAAAAATCTTTAAAAAAAAATAAATAAAAATAAGAAGTCCCTCCTTTCCCAATTGAATAGACTTGGACCTGTTCAATTAACTATATATACACACTCTATTTATGGACTCTATTCTGTCCCTTACCACAGTGTCTTGATTACTCTAGCTTTAAAGTCTTATTTCTCCAACTGTGCTCTTTTATCAGACTGTTTTTGCTGTTCTAGGTCCCTCACATTTCTATGTAAACTCTGGAACCAACTTGCCAATTTATGGGTGCATACATATGTATGTACTTACACGTTTGGGAACCTTCCTCATATGTTTGGTTTGTCTCTATGGGGAGAGATCATGTCCCACTGTTTGATTCCCTTCTGAACCCAGAAGTCTACCTCTTGAGCTTGGCTTTCAAGAACAGAGGCAGAGGAAGGCCTGGTGGGAGGGCGTTCCAGGAGGAGGCGTGTCAGCAGGCCAGAGTGAGGGCTGCTGCTGGAGCCCTCCAGAGTCAGGGAGACTTTGCTGCTCAAAGCACAGGGATCCAGCATGTGGTCAGCATACGCTTTGTGCCAAGAGCTCTGACAGGATTTTCCTACTATAATTCTCACCACAAACTTGCAGTTAGGGCTTCTCATCCCTGTTTCACAGAGCAGGAAACTGAGGCATGGAAAGGTAGGGATTGGTCTGTCGCTTACTTAGTAAAGGGGCGGCGTGTGGCTTTGCACTTGAAACTCTCTGTTTCCAAAGCCTATGTTCTTTCCACTGTACTTACAGCTCATCACCTGCAGGCCTTTTAATTCTACAGGAATCAGCCTCTGGCCTTTTCTTTGCTCCTCAGGGGCCAAGATCACTCAATCCAGGGCTGGGTCTCAGCAGGCTCTCACTTGTGAATCCTGATCTCCGAGTACTCGATACCAGGAGCCACCTGTTCCTGCCAGCCCCAAGGCTCTGTCCCATGAAAGCTGAGGGATGCATAATGGAGCTCTTCTTCCTCCCCTAAGGAGGGGGTAGCTACATCTGGGGGAAGGCTGCTTGCCCAGGATTCAATCAGGGGACCCTGAGTGGAGGGAGAGAAAAGGGAGTCAGAGCAGATCGGTGGGGACAGGATAAGGCAGAGAGTACCTGGGAGGGAAGCCCATGAATTCATTCATCCATTCATCCCATGCACATTTTTGTTGAATCTCCTCCATTCATACTGTCCTCAAATATTTTATACGTAGCACTTTATTTGGCACTTGTGAATCTCATTAACTTCCCACAACAACCCCATCAGGAAGATGTTATTGTTGTCCTCATTTTATCACTACAAAAATGGAGGGTGAACCAAGGAAGTAGCGTGCTCAAAATCCCTGGTGAAACCAGGGTCCAGTCCAAGTTCTTCCTGACCCCAAAGCCTGGTGTCCTACTGAGGCCCTCTGTGCATGAGGCCCTGAGCTGGACACTGCATACACTATAATGGATACAGCACATGTAGGCCCTGACCTCTGGCAACTTACTCTTTTTTTCCCCCTCTCAGCTTACTTTTTAACCCAGGGAGGAGGCAAGGAGTAAGTTGAACAAATAAATATCTAATTGTGAATTATTATATAATGGATGGGAACTGGGTGAGGGAGAGAGAATTACAAAGCCTTGATTCGGGTACAGCACCTGTCCTTAGGAAGCTCGCAGTTTCGTGGAAGGACACTCAGTCAAAGAAATTATGTCCCTGTGATACAGGCAGAAAAACAGCCCCTCAAAAATGCCCACGCCCTAATCCCCCAGGGACCTATGAATATGTTACCTTATATGGCAAAAGGGACTTTGGGGATGGAATTAAATTAAGGATACTGAGATGGGGAGATTGCCCTGGATTATTTGGGTGTGGTCAATGTAATCACGGGGTTTTTTCTCTTTACAAGTGAAAGGAGGCAGAGAGGGATTTGAAGACTTCTGGCCTTGAAGACAGAGACCAAGGCCATCCAGCCGCCTCCAGAAACTGGAAAAGGCAAGAAATGCATTCTCCCCTGGAGCCTCCACACGGAATTCAGCCCCGCCTACCAACACCTTGACTTTAACCCAGTGAAACCCATTTTGGACTTGGCACCTCTGGAACTGTAAGATGATAAAATTATGCTGTTGGATGCCACTAAATGTGTAGGAGCTCATTACTGCAGAGCAGCTGGTGTGGCCCGGGGGGGCATCTGTTTCTGTTGCCCCCTCAAAAAGAGAACACTTTAACAAAACAGTTCATGTTTTTGCTCCTCCGTTCTCTCTTGATTATTCAACATAAGATACACACACACAACCCCTTCCTGACACTGTAGTTATCGAGACCTCTGCTTAGTGAAATCTAAATGGTTCCTTTTCACTCCCCGCCTCTCTGGACTTTGCAACAGCAGGTGACCCTGTTGCATGTCTTCCCTAAATAAAAGCCTTTCTTTTCTTAACCACAAGATATTCATCAACTGCCCTGGCAGCCACTTTGCTGGTTGCTCTCCATTTCCTGACCCCTAAGTATGAGAGGGGCCCCAGACTCTGCTTCTTCAACTTCACTTTGTGACCTTATTCACTCTATTGGCTTCATGTCATCTATAGGCTAGTGGCTCCCAAAGCCTTACCCACCAGTCCATTCCCTTGCTTGAACTGTGGACTTTGATCTGATAGTGTAGTTAAAATCCCTGTTCTCTTTTGTGTCCAAAATGCACACAAAACATATTCAAACTGAACTTCTCCTTTTCTCCCCCAAATCTCTTCCTCCTACAATCTTCTCAAGCATAATGATTGATGCCTCCATTCTTCTAGCTGCTCAGTGCAAAAATCTGGGAGTCATCCTGGACCCCTTTCTGTCACTCTTATCCCACCCTCAATCCATTAGCAATTCCCATTAGTTTTAACTTCAAACTTCATCTGGAATGCAATCATGCCCCACCCTCATGCCATCCTGGTTCTGGTCACCGTTATCTCCTGCCCGGAATGTTCCTCCAGCCGCCTTTCTAACTTCCCTGCTACACACAGTCTCTTCTTACACACAGCAGGTAGAGGGATCTGTGAAAATGAAAGCTGGATCATGTCCTTCTTCTGCTCAAATATCTCCAGATGCCCACAGTGGACTACGTGTGCAGACATGATTTACACGTACCCTGACTTCTCCAAACTCATTTCCTGCCTGTTGGCACTTGCCTCCCTCTGTCTAATTACACAGACTTCCTGCTGGTCCTCCACTCACTGGTCTACATCCTGTTTCTGAGCATTTGCACCTGCTATTTCTTCTGCCCAGAGTACTCTTTGGTCACAATAGATTGCAAAGTCTTGAGGCTCCTTCATGTCTTCGCTTAATCATCACTAACAAAAACCAAAAACCAACCTATGTAATGGCAGAGAATGTTTGCAAATCATATATATGAAAAGATGTTAATATCCAGAATGTATAAAGAACTTCTACAACTCGGGGCACCTGGGTGGCTCAGATGGTTAAGCATCTGCCTTCGGCTCAGGTTGTGGTCCCAGGGTCCTGGGATCGAGCCCCGCATCGGCCTCCCTGCTCGGCGGGGGGCCTGCTTCTCCCTCTCCCATTCCCCCTTCTTGTGTTCCCTCTCTTGCTGCATCTCTCTGTCAAATAAATAAATAAAATCTTTAAAAAAAAAAAAACTTCTACAACTCAACAACAACAGCAACAACAAAAACAAATAACCCAGTTTTTTTAAGTGGGTAAAAAACCTTGAATTAGACATTTCTCCAAAGAAGATATACAAATAGCTAATAAGCCTATGAAAGACACTCTCCATTGCTAATCATTAGAGAAATGCAAATCAAAACTACAATGAGATATCATCTCACACCCATGAGGATGTCCACTATAAAAAGCAAAAAATAGGGGCACCTGATGGCTCAGTCGGTTAAGCACCTGCCTTCGGCTCAGGTCATGATCTCAGGATCCTGGGATCGAGCCCCGTGTCAGGCTCTGCACTTAACAGGAATCTGCTTCTCTCTCTCTCTCCCTCTGCCCCTCCTCCTCCACTAGTGCTCTCTCTCTCAAATAAATAAATAAAATCTTTTTTAAAAAGGCAAAAAAAAAAAGCAAGTGTTGGTGAGGATGTAGAAAAAATGAACCCTTGTGTATTGTTGGTGGGAAAGTAAAATGGTGCAGCCACTGTGGAAGACAGTATGGTGGTTTCTCAAAAAAATTAAAATGAAAACTCCCATGATCCAGCAATTCCACTTACGAGTATTTATCAAAAAAATTTGAAAGGAGGCTCTCAAAAAGATATTTATATACCCATGTTCATCGCAGCATTATTTACAATAGCTAGAGATGGAAGTAACCTTAATATCCATCAGTAGATGAACGGATAAAGAAAATGTGTTGTATACAAACAACAGGATATTATTCAGTCTTTAGAAAGAAGGACATCCTGGGGCACCTGGGTAGCTCAGTTGGTTGAGTGTCTGACTCTTGATTTCAGCTCAGGTCATGATCTCAGGGTCATGGGGTTGAACCCCATATTGGGCTCCATGCTCAGTGGGGAGTATGCTTAAGATTCTCTCTCTCCCTCTTCCTCTGTCCCTCCCCCCTCTTGCATGCTCTTTCGCTCTCTCTCTCAAATAAAAAATAAATAAATCTTTAGAAAGAAGGACATCCTGTCACAGGCTACAACATGGATAAGCTTAGAGGACATAACGCTAAGTGAAATAAGCCAGTCACAAAAAGACAAAAACTGCATGATTCCACTTATGTGAGGTATCTAAAGTCATTGAACCTACAGAAACAGAAAATAGAATGGTGGTTGCCAGGGGTTGGAGTGGCAGGGGAAGTGGGTAGTTGTTGTTCAATGGGTACTTATAGAATTTGTTTTGCAAGATGAAAATGTTCTGGAACTCTGTTGCACAACTGTACGTTTAAAGATGGCTAGGTGGTAAATTTACCACAATACATAAAGAACAACAAAAATATGAGCCATCTCCCCAGGATTCCCAGTCTCTGTGCCCTGCATTTTCCCCAAAGTACATGTCTATCCTTCACATTGTAGTCACTTATTTGTTGTTTGGTTGTTTGTTTGATTATTTGGTTGCATCCCTCTGTCTGGACTAAACTTATTGAGCCCAAGATGAAATTTTTTTCTTTTTTTGTTTTTAGGATTTTATTTATTTGACAGATAGAGAAAGCTAGAGAGCACAAGTGGGGGGAATGGCAGAGGGAAAGGGAGAAGCAGGGAGCCCGATGTGGGGCTCGATCCCAGGACCCTGGGATCGTGACCTGAACTGAAGGCAGATGCTTAACCGTCTGAGCCACCCAAGCACCCCAAAATTCTTTTTCATAGATGAATCTTTGGCAGTTGAATGCCTGTCACTTGGCAGGTGCTCAGTAACATTTCCTGAATGAATTAATGAATGAAAGCATGCACAGTACTTTGCTCAAAATCCTCCAAAGGCTTCCAGTCACACTCTGAATATAAATGGATGAAAAGTGTAACATTTACATTGGAGCATGAAGGTTGAACAGGAATGAAGAAGTGGAAATGGGAGGGAAAAGCATTTGAGGAGAAAGGAACAGCCCATGCAAAGACCCAGAGACACAAATAACCTTGTTCAGAGGAGTGGATGGAGTAGAAAGTAAGAGTGACTTTCTGAACCATTTGGAGCTTGAGACCGAAGAAAACACATGTGCCCCTAAAAAATGTTTTTGTATATTTTTAAAGGTTATTTTTTCACAACATTAAAATAATTGAAATATTACTGCAAACTTAAAGAGTGTATGTAATAAAACATTACTTTCAGTTTAAAGATTTTATTTATACCCAGACCAGAATTTTTGATAATTTTGCTTTTCTGGTTTTATTGGAAGCAAACGTAGAGAGGACGTTTTTTTAAAATCAACTTTTCTGCTTCTCTCATTTTTATTTGAGAATGCTGCCATGTTTGACAATTTCTCTAGACTCATTTATGATCTTAAATAATTTTTAACTAACCCTAGTCTACTGATCCTGTCATTGTTTAGGTTTTTTGTATTTTCCTCATCGTGGATTTTTTGCCTTAATTTTGATTTTTAAAATAGTATATTAAACATTATTTATCTGGATTACTGAGATTTTTGAGCACCGCCTTAAGTTTTGCATCTGGGACAAGTTCCTCCCTCACTCCACCTTAATCCTAGTCCTTTTGGAGAGGTAGGTGTGCTTGAGAGGTTGGAATATGCAGGGCTATAGGGTAAGGAGTTTGGACTCTATTCTCTGGGTGAGGGGTCCACAAACCATAGCCCATGGATCAAATACGGCCCACTGCCTGTGTCTGTAAAAAAGTTTTATTGGAACACATCTGTGCTCGTTCATTTACATATGGTCTGTGGCTGCTTTTACTCGACAACAACAGAGTTGAGTGCTTACAATAGACTGTAATGCCTGCAAAGCCAAAAATACCTATCTGGCCTTAGATTAGAAAAAGTTGCCAACCTCTGGTCTAGACAACGAAGGCAAGCAGTTCAAACGCAGAGGAACTGGATACTGTTGGTTTTTAGATGACTGCTTAGTATAGGACAAGGGAGGTGAGAGGCAGGGAGGTGAGAGGGTCCAGGGAAAAGATTCTGAAGCTTTGGCAATGATGGGAGTCAAATGGGGGGGGGGCTGATGCTAGCTCTCCTTAAGAGGAAAAATAGACAAGACATGGTGAATTTGGGGCTGTAGGAGAAGAAAGGGAGGACAGAGAGAAGGTGACTCCTCCATGCCTGGCCTGAAAGAAAGAAGAGGGGGTGGTTGTGCTGTCACAAAGATGGGGAATCCTTAAGGAGGAGGAGGAGATAAGGAGAGCAACTTTGGCCATGCTGAGCGGAGCAATCCTGGGGGCCATCCTAGGGGGAGGTGTCCAGGAAGGATGCTCAAAGGCAAGATGCCCAGGTCACTCACCTGAGAGACTGACCTTGTGACAACACTTGGACCTTCCATGCCCATATTCCTGATGCCAACTGCTGGCCTTGTGGCTTTCTTCCTGCAGGACCTCACTCTGAGAGAAGAGACCAGAGAGCCTTTCAGTCTGGCCAGCTCAGGGTGCTGTAGGCAGACTAACTCCCTCCTCTGTTCTCTCTTAAGGGGCTGGAAGGGTGATGGAGGTAGGAGAGCGGTGGTCCCGTTCTGGAGACCCCAGTGTTGAGAACGCAGGCTTCCCCATCCTGGACAGTGGGGCCAGAGTTCTGTGACAGACTCACCCAGGTGCCATCGACTTCCTTCCTGTCCTTGCTTCAGTGTCTTGACCCATCCAGGTCCCTCCATTCTGTGCCCGCCTGCCCTTTCCACCCCAGGACAATCCCTCCAACCCCAGGGTCAGTGCTCACGTGATGATGATGATGGAGAGAAACAGGAAGAGCAGAGCCATAACACCTGCTCCCCCAGCTGCCCCCAGCATCCTCTCTGAAAAAGACCATGCTTTTCCTGCAGACAGATTGGATTATTGGTCATTCCTCTCCAAGAACTCGGTACCTTCTCCCACTCCCTGTAGGACCCCAGATTCCTGTTTTCCGGCCCCTCCGCCAGACTCCAAACAGGGGCACCTGGGTCTTGGGGAAGGGATTAGGGCCCGGTGAGGGAGGCATACGGCGGGGGAGGGGGCGGCGCTGGATTGCAGCCTGTCTTTATTTAAAATGCAGGTATTTCGTTCATGTAATATTTATTTTGCATTCATTTATATTTTAAAAAAACACTGCATTGCAGTATTACTTCTCATTACTAAGGTTTTTTGGCTTCTCCTTAAATTTTTGTGCTCATGGTGAGCGTTTCACTTGCCTCACCTTCCTCCCTGCCTCACAAATCAAGGATCTGTGTCCCCGGACACACCTGTGCAGGCCCCGGGCCCCTCTCTTTCAAGACCCACGTCCTTCCCCCTGGCTTCCCCTCCCAGCCTTCACCCCATCCTACCACCCTGATCTGGCAGGAAGAGGACAGTAAGACTATAGGTGGCAGGGAATATCTTGGCCTCACAGGGGAGCACAGACCAGAGCTGAGCTCCCCTGTAAGGCTCAGGGGTTTCTGGGGGTCCTGGGGGTGGTGCTGTTGTTCTCCTCCAGCCCCCCCCCCCACAGGTGCACTCACTCCGCAGGGAGAGCCTCAGGGAGACATGCTGGGAGCCCACCAGGTTCTGAGCTCGGCAGGTGAATTCCCCTTCATCTTTCTCCTGTACTTGAGGCAGCTCCAATACCCCAGGGTTCAAGGGATTTGAGGAGCACAGGGTCAGGCTCCCCCGGGCCCAGCTCAGCCTGGCAGGGGGGTTGCTATTGACAACACAGACCAGGAGCAGGGACTGGTCCTCCAGGACTGAAAGAGATGAGCCGTTCTCCAGGGTTGTGGGTGCTGGAGAAAAAGAGACAGAGGGTTAGAGAGACAAAAAGATGGAGAGAAAGCAGAAGGACTTGAAAACAGACTGGATGAGGGGACAGAGAAACAGAAGTAGGTTGAAGTGCAGGAAAAACCATGCTTTTTTCCCCTTGTTGGTGGGAATGCACACTTGTCCACCCTCCATTCAGGACAACTGGCCACATAGCTCAACTTGGAAAGAACATAAAAGCTCCATTTTGCTTTTAGGAGTTTATCCCACAGACATACATACACACAGTTGTGAAAGGAGACACAAGATTACTCATTGCAGCATTTTGGCTAATAGAATAAAATGAATGCTGTGATTTCCCATTAGGAGAAGACACACATAGAATCAGAATCCATCCACGGGATGGATCGACTCCACAGTCTAGGAGAAGATCAAGGGCAGTCTGTACTACTGATATCAGAGGACCCTCAGATCCTCTAGGCAAACACACCAAGGCTCAGAGCAGTCTGTGGACACGGGTCACTTCCCAGGAGGGGACTGGGTATCTGAAGACAGATTCTGCTGTGCATTTTGAAAGTCTGTCTATGTGAATATATTACCTGTTCAGAAGTACATAAATAAGCAATTATTAGGGAGAATAAAAGATGGGCCAGGAGGAGTCATCAGGAGATGCATGACAAGGGACAGATCTGCTGGGTGCATGTTGCCCTGTTCTCTTCTCCTGATAATGGGGTGGGGTAGAGTGCGGAAGGTGGGGGAGGAGGCGGCTGAAGGGGACTGCTGCTCACAGAGCCATGGAGGCTGGGGAGGGGGATAACCCCTGGGTTCACCCACAGGGGGGACCCGGCCCTGCCCTTGCTCCCCACAGCCCAGGAGGAAGCTCCATCCTACCTGTGCCATTTCCTTGGGAGACAGTTACTGTCAAGTTCTGCGGAGAGTCTGGGACAGAAAGACATGGCGGATTCATGTTAATGGGGAAGGCTGGTGGACATTGGCCTTCTGTCCCCAGAAGCTGCATAAATGGGGAAAGAGTGGAGACAGGTGTCCTCCTAACCCTCCCCCAGCCTGGATTTTGGGACCAGCATTCAATGTCCCAGGCCCTGACCCCCCACCCCACCACCCTCAGGACCCCATTAGGGACCCAGGGGGTCCTGGCCTGGCTCTCACAGGACACATTGAGGTGGATGGTCCTCATCGTGGTCACTCTGGCCCCAGGCAAGGTCACTTGACAGGTGAGGGGCATGCCATGGTCCTGGGGCCGTGGGATGAGGGTGAGCACCGAGGAGAGGTGGGTCCTGGGGTCCAGGGAGGTGAGGGCCACTGACGTCCAGGAGAAGATGGGGGGCGTGCCCCGCTCACAGGCCCAGGGCACAGAGCAGGTCAGGTTCCCGGGGCGGCCAGACTCCAGGGTCCCTGGGATGAGGATGTCAGGTGTGTGGGTCAAGGCTGTGAGGAGATGGGGAGACACGGGAATCAGAAGGAGGGTCAAGGGGAGGCCCCGAGAGAAGTCTCAGGGTTTGGTTCAGCTCCTGCCTCTGAGTCCTGACATGGTTACCCCCAATCCCTCCCAGGAGGGGAGTTCCATCCCAGCCCTGCACTGGGACCCCCATCCTTCCCCTGTGGCCTCACCTGGAGTCTGCTCCTTACCCGTCACACGCACGGAGAGCTGGTTCTGTAGGTAATTATATTTCACATAAGGCCCTCTCTCCACCCTAAAGAAGTATGTCCCCGAGTCCCTTCTCTGTGCATCTCTGATGTCCAGGGAGCAGTTGTAGGCCCAGGGGTCCCCAAGGAGGTAGAATCGGCCCTGGGTCTCCTCCTGCACTTTACGACCTGGGTTGTTTGTGGCCACTGGAGCATCCTGGTGTACATTGGCCCCTTCCCGGAACCAGTAGCCGAGAGCTGAGGTAAAGTCAGGCCCTTGGTCCTGGGGGTGCGAGAAGCTGCAGGGCACTAGCACACATAGGCCCTCCTGCACGGCCACTGAGCCACGCACTTGCAGGCTGTAACCCCACTGAACCCTCCTCTCAGACCACGTCTGGCCATCAGCCCCCTCCCTCCTCCAGAGCAGGGCCAATAGCAGCAGGAGCATGTCCGGGCTTGGCAGTGCCAGGGTCCCCAGGGTGTCTGTTTCTCAGGGTTGGTCTCTCAGGAACTAAAAGTTGCAAGACTCAGAGGAAGCCCCGACAGGAAGATGCAGGTGATGTCAGAACAGTGACCCTCCTTAGAGGAGGAACTTCACACCCAGATGCTGTCAGGGCCAGGACAGCCCTTGGGCATCAGCCATCTGCCACCACATGTCCACTCCTGGGGACCCTGGACCTAGAGGCCAGAGAGGGTGAGAGCCCTCAGGGAGCTAAATTCACCCCCTGTGCAGGGCTCGAGCCCTATCTCCCACCTCCCTGCTGATACAGCCTCCCTCAGGAGTTGTTTTCTGCAAACTGAAAACGGGTCCCTTCTGGCCAGACCCCCTGAATCGCAGGCTGTACATGTCTGTGGAAGTCACAGGGATACAAGAGATGGGGGAGGCCAGGGCTGGGAGTGTGAGGAGGCCGACTGTTTTCCCTCCCTTGGCATCCACACAGGGGGCATCCCCTCCCTGCTCATGAGGTCACACACTAGCCACTGACCCAAGAGTCACTGTCCAGTGGGGAGACAGCAAGTGTCCAGCGCCTGGAGCTCCCTGTGACAGGGGCCAGAGGCAGAGTGAGGGGCTGCTGTCCCCCCAGGTTGGAGGTTGTTACAGAAAGCTTGGGCAGAGGGCACACTCAGGCCGTGCAAACGAAGACTCCAAGGATGTTGAGGGGGACCCGACTCAAAGGAGAGGGAACCTGAGGCTGTTATTGTAAGCGGGGTTGGTATGGGGAGAAGTGCAGAAGAGAAGGGGCAGATTTCGAAAGGGATAGAAATGTCCGCTTTCCCCCTTCGTCGTGGCCGTCTGGCACCAGGATGATTTCTTCACCGCTGGTATCTCACGGGGCCATGCTTCTCTTCATTGCTTCAGAGCATGCAGTGTCTGGCAACCTCTGGGGCTTTGCCAATGCAGGGTCTGCTCCCAGGAGTCGGGTGTGCAGGGGACACGGAGTGAGGAACACCAGCTAGGTGTCATCCACCCTCGGGATGGTAGGGATTTTGTGAGAGAAGAGATGTGCCCTTGAATTCACAGAAGGTTAGTTTTTTGTTTTGTTTTGATTTGATTTGATTTATTTATTTGACAGAGAGAGACATAGCGAGAGAAGGAACACAAGCGGGGGGAGAGGGAGAAGCAGGCTTCCTGCCGAGTAGGGAGCCCGATGCGGGGCTCGATCCCAGGACCCTGGGATCATGACCTGAGCGGAAGGCAGACGCTTAACGACTAAGCCACCCAGGCGCCCCCAGAAGGTTAGTTTTAACTGTGTCTGGGGGTTGGGAGAAGGTTCTGGGAATCCTGGTAGGTGGTACCCTCTTCTACCGGTGTTGGTTCTTTTGACACATTTTTTGGGGGGGAAATATAAGATACACACAAAGAAGGATGCCCACAAAAACAACTCAGTGATTCATCACAATATAGAAATAGAGCATTGCAGGCATCTTGGACCTCCCCCCAGGTCCCCATCCCTATTGCACACCCCACTCCCCCACAAAGGAGCCCCGAGAGTCACTTTAATGCTAATTGTTCCCTTGCTTTTCTTCATAGTTTTATCACCCAAGCATGCTGCCTTTAATACTTTGGCCTTGTACGTGTTTTTCTTAAGACTTTGTATGCATAGAAAAATTACACTCTGTTTTCTTCTATTTAACTTCATGAATCTGCCCATCCCATATTACCCCTTCCCAGAACCATTACCCATAACGAAGGGTACGGTCAGTGCTGGGGTCACTGAGAAGGGAAGGGGCAGGATTTGAGAATGCATATGCACTCCCACACCATCAACAATTCCTGCATTTGCAGCCGTGTGTCCCCCCTGCAGCCCCATCCCCCCTCCCTGGCCCCCTGTCCTGGAAAACCCATTCTCTCCCAGCAGGGTCAATTGGAGCATCTCTGGGGTCAAAAGGGCTGGGCCATGCACAGTCTGTTTCCGTGGTCCCCAGTTTGTAAAAAAAAAAAAAAAAAAAAAAAAAAGCAGAATGAGAAGGAGAGACACAGGGAAGCCACACAGAGAATCTAGCTGTGTGCAAAAGAGAAATATAACCCACAGGCCATCAGCACTGGGAGGCCTTCTAGCCCCACTTTTCCGACTTTCAGAAGATGCTGAGGTCCAGAGTGGGCAAATGAATTGCTCAAATCATACCGGTGCCCTGTCTTATGCATCACTGTCTACACAGGGACCCCCTTCCTCAATCTTTGTCAGCCCAGGATTCATTGAGCTGGGAGATGGGTAGCTTATGTTAATCTGACAGGGAAGAATTATTAACTCTTCCCATGGGGTGAGAGAGGAAATTTCATTCATTCATTCAACAACCATCTACATTGTGTCTTCAGGTTTCCAGTAAGGGGGTGAGTATGAAAGATCTAGCCCTTTTCTTTGAGGGGAGCAATATCTGGTTGAGAGACAGATTATCTGACAATTCCAATGACATAGGGTAGATGATCGGGAGGGGAGAGGCACAGGCTGGGGATGCGTGGGGCTCTTGCTCTTCTGGACTGCAAGGTGAGTTCTCAGGGACAAGTAGACATGGTAGGGAGTTTCAGGTAACTCAAGGGATGTGAATTCCACAGGTGATCTTGGTACCCTGAGAATTTCTGGACTCTCAGGTATTGTGTTCTCAATCCCACTCAGTCTTCCACTGTGCTGGAAATCTTCCTCCAGGTACCAAGTTTTGTGCTGTGTGACCAACATCACCTCTGCCCCAGCAGAGGTGGGGCCACCACCCATAGGGGGCGCTTTCTCTGCGCAGGATCCCTCCGAAAACGCGATGGTGCTGTCCGTGGTGCTGATTCAGAGGGCAAGGCTGACATCGGGCATGTCCACAGCTCTGTGGAGGGGCCCGATCACACAGAACAGGGATCCTAGGTCTGGAGTCAGGGCAGTCAGCCTGTCCGATGTGCTGGGGAGGGCTCGGCTCTACCTGGGAGGGGAAAGTCAGGGGAAAGAGAAGACCTGAGTCTCTCTTCCTTATCCTTCTATCCACCCTCAGAAATGTCCTACGGATAATGCCAGGCTATTGTCACTGGTCCAAGCGCAGGGAAAAATGAAGGTTCTGTGTTGCCCTTTTACATATCTGGTTCCATTTCATTTTCTGAACATCCCTGACAGAGAGGGGTAATGCCCCTAGAGGAGGCAGCCAACACTTAAGACAGATGAGTAGCTGTAGGAACTAGCCTCCAAGGACAACCCCCAAACAACCCCACCCCTCCTTTATACAAACATGAAGCTCCTCTCATTAGGAAATAGAGTTTATTATTATCTCCTCCTCTTGAATCAAGGTTGGGCCCACGACTGCTTTGATCAACAGAATGTGGAGGACAAGTTGTTCCAAGACTCATACATTAAGAAGTCCTGGTAGTTTCCACTCCTGCCTTGCAGATTCCTGGGCATCTGTGTAAGCAATCCGGGGACCCTGATGGAGAGAAAGGCTAGATAGAGGAACCCTGAGGGTCAGACACCCAGCCCCAAAATCTCAGCCACCATCTCAACCTCAACATGACTGCCTGAAAGAGACGAAAGCAAGCTAGCAGTGCAACTGCCCGGCTGGGCTCTGGCCAATTTATAGCACCAGCACTGTGAAACAGAATAAAAGTTCAGGCTACCAGGTCATAGGGTGGTTTGATGCGCAGCAATAGATAACCAGAACAGTAGCCCGCCCAAGTCATAGCTAATAGGGAAAAGGTAACGGGAGATTCACTGGCCTGATGAATTTTCCTACTTACTGTATTTCAAGGATGGTTCTTAAATGGTGATCTGAGGCCTTCATTTGACCTGAGGACTACATTTCCGAGAATCCCCTTCCCCTTTTGCTTCCAGGTTTTTTTTTCCTAGTTAGACAATGATTTTATTGTTTGAGTACATAGTGAAATTTATGCAACCAGGACAGAGGCTGTGGATGACTCGTATTTCCAACTGGGGGGAGGGGGGACTCATTTGGTCTCATAATATCGAGCCAAGCAGTGAATACGGCTCTCGATCAGAATCAGTCAGAATTTAGCATCTTCATCCTTTCTCTTCCTCTCAAGATGCTTTTGAACAACAACAGTTTTCTTAATCAAATGGTAGAGATCCTCAGGAAGATCAGGAGCAAGTCCTTTGGACTTAAGAATTCTTAAGATTTTATTGCCTGTCACAAAACAGACCTGCGCAACACACGGTCGTCACTTAGGATCACGCCGATTTGTGGGGGAGTCAGGCCCTTCTTGGCCAGTTTGTAGATTTGCTCCTTCACGTCATCAGACACAGGTGGCCCAGAGAGAAGTTTACAATGACATGGAAAGGATCCAGGGAAACTGCGTCCCTAGCATTTCTCTCCTACTAAGACATTGTCCCAGGATCTCTTTGACCTGACAACTGGGGCCATTTGCCTGCTCACAGGACCCCATCTTCCCTGAGCAAAGGACAGAATATGGCCCACCATCTCAGGACTCAGAATGACCAGTGCCCAGCTGGGTCTTTCTGTCTGTCTGTGTGTATATGGTGAACATTGGTTTCCTAGGCCAGGGTGATGATTAATTTTATGTGTCAACTTGCCATGGGCCATGGGATGCCCAGATTAAACATTATTTCCGGGTGTGTCCGTGAGGGTATTTACACATGAGATTAGCATTTGAATCAGTGGACTCAGTAAAGTAGCTAACCCTCCCAGATGCCAGTGGGCACCATCCAATCCGCTGAGGGCCTGAAAAGAACAAAAAGCAGTGGAAGAGCAGACTCATTCCCTTCCTGCCTGCCTGTGAGCTGCGACATTGGTCTTCTCCTGCCCTTGGACTGGGATTTGCAGCATCAGCTCCCCTGGTTCTCAGGCCTTGGGACTCAGGCTGGAATTACAACCCTGGCTTTCCTGGGTCCCCAGCTTTCAGGTGGCATATTGTGAGAGCTCTCAGCCTCCATAATTGAGCTAGTTCTTCATAGTAAATCTCTGTTTGGTTCTGTTTCTCTGGAGAACCCTGCCTCATACAGTTAAAAGGGGGACAGACAGACTAAGCCAGATCTCATGAGCCGTATTTCCTACTTTCTCATTATTTCCATAAGAAATAGAAGCCACTGAAGGGTCTAAAGCTAGAGAGTCAGGGAGTGAAATGGTCAGATTTGTGTTTTCAGGTGTTCTCTCCGGCTGCCCTGGGGACGTTGGGTTGGAGGGGCAGCTGGAGTGGAGGTGACAGTCTGGGGCCACTGATCATCTAGTACTGCTGTTGATAAGGGTTCCTGTCACGAAACGCAGCATGGCCCTCATTCACAGTTGTAACCTCTGAGAATGTTGGGCTTTACTCTGCCTACAGTGGGTGATAAATAAATGCTTGTGGAATGCAGACCATTAAAGGTACAAATTTAGGGGGGAAGGTGACAAATCTGGTGTAAAATAGAAACCAAATTTTTAGTTAAACACTGTATAGTGTTAACAAGGGGACTCTTGAGTGGTGGGAAGACAAGACCCCAAAGGCTAGTCCCTCCATCAGAGGACAGAGACTGGGACAGGAGGGAACAAGGATGGGAGAGGAGGTGGGTAAATGGGGAGTGGGGCAGATAGAACACAAAGGAGCTGTTACAGGGTGTGTGGGCCAAGTGTTTCCAGGAAGAAGCTGACATGATGTCCCATATCTGTCCCCCTGGGCTCCAGGTCCACACCTCAGTCCTGTCTTGAGAAGGAAGGAGGCTCAGTCAGGCCTCTCAGCCCCACTCCCTGGGGGTCTCCACACCTGCAGAACCAACACGGGTCTCAGATCAGAGAGCTACCACTTTAGTTCTAACTCCAGGCAGGGTGGGACAGCTCAGCACCACCTGGAACTCAGGAGCC
>NC_138384.1:46882439-46901893 GCF_054177405.1 Leptonychotes weddellii | reverse complement strand
CCGGGCTTCGGTGTGAGGTTGGGAGGGGGACGGACGGGACCGGTTACCGGTGACCCCGCAGAAGCTGAGGCCGGGACTCCTGGGTCTGAGGGAGGAGGGCCTGGGGGGCTGTGGGCCAGGACTCCGAGGTCTGAGGGAGGAGGGGCTGGGGGCCGGGAGTCCTGGGACTGAGGGAGGAGGGTTGGGGGGCTGGAGAAGGAGGAACTGGGGCCAGGACTCCAGGGTCTGAGGGAGGAGGGTCCGGAGACCAGAACTCTTGTGTCAGAAAGGAGAGAACTGGACAACTTTCCTTTCCAGAGCCAGTAGAAACCAGGGGGCTGCTTGCCTAGTACTCTGCCGGGTTCTGGGCATGCTCAGGAGAGTCCTAACCCTTTTTTAGGACCTACTATGTGTCATGTTGGCCGGTAGCGGGATAAGCAAAACCGCTTCATTCGATGGCCTCTCTCATTTACAGTAATCAGCATGCTTCTCATTGAGTGCTGTACATACCGCGGAGGCTGCATCATCTGATTTCATCCACACCACGGTCTCATTGGCTGTAGCCTGAGGCTCCATAACTGGCCTGAGGTCACCTAGCTGGAGTTTGTCCCTCCACACCAGGCGGTGGATGGATGGTTAGAGTTCGCCCGTGGTTCAGCATTATCCTATAGAAATATAATGTGAGTCAAATGTGTAATTTTAAGTTTTCTAAGACCCATATTTTTTAAAGGAGGGGGGAACAGGTGAACTTTTAATAATATATTTCACTGGACCCAAATAAATATATTTGACCTAAATACCCCACATATTACAGTTTTAACATGTTGTTCTTTTAAAACTAAAAAAGTTTTAGGGGCCCCTGGGTGGCTCAGTCATTAAGTGTCTGCCTTTGGCTCAGATCATGGTCCCAGGGTGCTGAGATCGAGCCCCGCATTGGGCTCCCTGCTCGGCAGGAAGCCTGCTTCTCCCTCTCACACTCCCACTCCCTCTGCTTGTGTTCCCTCTCTCGCTGTGTCTCTCTCTGTCAAATAAATAAATAAAATCTTTAAAAAAAAACAAAAAGTTTTAACACTTTAAAAGATTTTACAATATATATATATTTTTTTGTACTAAGCCTTTGAAATACAGAATGTATGTTGTGCTTACAGCCCATCTCCATTCTGATTCAACCACTGTTCAGACCTCACATGGGACCTGAGGGCCCGACAGGGGAACTGGGAAGATGCTGTCCTAGGCCTTGGCCACAAGAGGTCACTGTACCCACACCTGTGCATCAGGTGGCCCTTGTTTCTCTCTGCGGCCCAGGTGGGAGCTCTGCGCTCTGCAGCCACCTCCTCCCTGGCCTCCCTGGTCTGAGCCAGGCTCAAGGGCAAGAGGCACAGTCTGGCAGAAAGATTAAGGCCCCACTGGAAACCTTCCTTGACCTCAAGACCTGTGTGTTCATGTATCCATTCATTCCGCAAATATTTATTGAGCACTTCATCCGTGTCAGCAGTGAACAAGCACCTGCCTGAATGGGAGAGGCCAAAAAAGAAAGGAGAAAAATAAGTCGAATATATAGTATGTCAGGTGGCAATAAATCGGGATGAAAACAGGCCAACATTTAAGTAGGCGTAGTGGAAGCCCTGACGTTGGGTTTTCTCTTTTTTTTTAATGCAAGTGACTGACTTGAGCTTTGCTTGCCAAGGTATCCACTTCAAAGATGGGTATCTCAGTAAACAGGATGCCAGGCACACGACTAGATAAAGAGCCAGGCCGCCTTCCCTGTCCCCCAGGCTCCTTTGTTTGAGAGACCTTAGCTGATTTCCGTAAATCAAAATCACCCTGCAGCTTGTTTTCCCTCTTCCCATGCTTTAAATTCCCCCACTCGTGTTTTAAATTCACAGAGTGAGCCCGTGAAACCCTAGTTACCCCCCTGGGCCCCAATAAAAGCAGAATCCCAGAGACCCATGCACCCACCATCCACTGTGACCTCGCTTTATGGCCCCCAATTTAAAAAAAAAAAAAAACTTTATTTTTTTTTTAAAGTTTCCTGATGGTTATTGTTGAGGGCATCTTGCAATCATGAGAACCACAAGGGCCGGTCCAGACGCAACACTGGTTATCGATAGGCTGAGACACACAAAACAAGCCTCGAGGAGAAGGTGACAATGGAGCAAAGACCTATCCAAGGTGAGGCAGCGAGCTCTGCAGATTTGTGGGAAGAGCAGAGGAATGGTAACGATCATCCCTTTATTCACACAGCAAACATTTGCTGGCGCCTCCCAGGAGCCAGGCCCTGCAGGGAGCAGTGGAGAAATAGCTGAGTCAGCCTCAGTCCCTGCCTTCAATGGGCTCCCCGTCTGGTGGGAAGGCAGGCATGGACACAGAGGGATATGTGCCATAGTGGGGAGTTAGCAAGGACACAGGGGAGCCCCGAGGTGGGTACCCAGCTCAGCATGAGGTGTCATAGAATGCCTTGTAAAGGAGGTAGTGTTTCAACCAGGCCCCAGAAGGTGAGTAAGAATGAGCACGAGATGGGGCGCCTGGGTGGCTCAGTTCGTTAAGTGTCTGCCTTCGGCTCAGGTCATGATCCCGGAGTGCTGGGATCGAGTCCCGCATCGGGCTCCCTGCTCAGCTGGGAATCTGCTTCTCCCTCTGCCCCTGCCCCCACTCCTCTCTCTCTCTCTCAAATAAATAAAATCTTAAAAAAACAGAAGAAGAAGAATGAGCACAAGAAAGCGGTGGGAGGGAGACAAGGCTGAGAGAACAGCAGGTGCAGGGGTCTGCAGGTAAGGAAGCACCTTGAACCTGTGTAGAATGGCTGCTCCCTGGGCAAGATGGCTGGCGAAGAGCAAGCCCAGGAGGCTGGGCTCCTGAGAAGAGTGAAAAGCTGCTGCACACTGAGGGCTGCCTGCTGGGGGTAACAGGGGCCCTAGGAAGGGTTCAGAGCAGACAGGACTCGATCTGGGTATCAGAAAGCTCCTTCTGGGGCCATGTCCAGGAAGACTGCAGGGAGAAGCCAAAACAGCAGCAAGGGGGTGGGGTGGTGGGAATGGATATGAGGGCTACTTAAGAAGCACTCGCCAAGGGCTGGAAATCCTGCTAAACTCTAGGGTGTGTTTTGTAAGCATAAGAGCTCCCACATGAACCCCAGTACAAGAGAAGTCTGTCCTAAACAGACTGAACAGAAATAAAGATGTTTGCCAATTAGGCAGATGGCCATAGTAAACACAGGACAGTCTTTTGCTGAGGGAGAAAGCTATAGTAAGCATGGAGGGCAGAGCAGGGGTGTTGCTGAGACAGAAGCCCTAGTCATCATGGAGGGGGACTTTTGCTGTGGACTTTGGCCTTGGTAAACTGCAGCCCCTACATAAACGCAAGGGATCCTTAATTCTTGTTGAGTATGGCAGTGGATCTGTGAAAGGATCAAGGCTGATGATGCAGAAACCTCATCCCCAGAGTCGGAAGCTTTCTTCCCCTTAGGGATTTGAAACCCAGTCTCAGAAAGATGGGCTTTCCCATCTTCCCCCTGTGTGTTGGAGATTGGTGTCAGGTCTGAAGAGGTAGAAGCATTGGGTACAGAGATTCTGGAGGAAAGCAGATTTCTGGAGAGAAGCAGAGATTCTGGAGGGAATCAGGAATTCTGGAAGGAAGTGGATTTTTTGATAGAAGCAGAGATTCTGGAGAGAAGGAGGCTTTGAGATCATCTCACTCTTTCAGCCTGTTTATACAGAACCTCACCGCCTGTCGGGTAGCAGACTAGTCTCGGGATTCATCAGTGAACCTGCAAGACAAGGTCCTGGCCCCCATGAAGCTTCAGTTCAAATGAGAGAGATGTTATTTCATTCCACAAATGTTTACTGTGTACCTACTATGTGCCAGGACACAGATCAGGTAAGGAAGGCAAAAACCCCTGCCCTGTCAGAGATGACACTCAAGTTATGGGAAACAGAATCCACAAGAAAGCAAGTAAATAAAACATGAGGGACATCTGATGGTGATAAATGCCATAGAGGGGGGGAAAAAAAGACAATAAACAAGGAAGCAAACACATAAAGCAATTGTAGCTTGAAATAAGGCATAGAAAGGAAACCAACAAGGGTCTGAGATAGAAACTAAAGGGGGATGTCTGCTCCAGACAAGGTGATCATAGGCATAGTGAAGGGGTGTGCCAGGCAAAGGGAACAGCAAAGACAAAGACCCTAAATTGGGAAGGCAGCTACCATGCTGAGAAAATCAAAGAAGTCCAGGGGAGCTGAGGCACAGTGCACGATGGAGTGATGAGGTTGGAGGGATGGACATAAGCCAGACAGAATGCCTTGGAGGCATTTGGGTTTTATTCTATTTGCAGTGGGGAATCATAGATGGGTTTTAAGCAGTTTTTAACATGATACTGTTTTATATTTTAGGAACACGTTGGCTGCTGGACTTGAACTTGGCATGGGGTGAGGGAAGGTGGGAACAGGGGTCAAATGTGGAAGCAGTGAGACTAGTTAGGATGCTACTGCACCTGTCCAGGTGAGAAATAAATGTGGCTTGGTATGAGAGGAAAGAAGTGGGTGGATTCCGGGGCACCTGGGTGGCTCAGTCGTTAAGCGTCTGCCTTCGGCTCAAGTCATGATGCCAGGGTCCTGGGATTGGGTCCCACATCAGGCTCCCTGCTCCGAGGGAACCCTGCTTCTCCCTTTCCCACCCCCCACCCCCGCTTGTGTTCCCTCTCTCGCTGTCTCTCTCTATATATCAAAATAAATCAATAAAATCTTAAAAAAAAAAAAGTGGGTGGATTCCAGGACTCTTTTGGCGCTAAGGTTACAGGAATTGCCAAAGTGGGAGGTGGGAGGGAGGGAGGGATCAAGGACCACTCCCAGCTTTTGACCTGAGCAACAGGGAAAATGATGGTGCCATTTACTAACAAGGGGAAGACGAAGGGGATGGTGGGGGTGGACCCATATTCTCCCACTTTTTAAACAGAAATAAGTGGGAGATAATAAAGTTGGAGGGAGGTGGGGCAGGAATGTTTGCTGCCTGTTGACCTGGCATTGGGGGTGCCCAGGTGTGCATCCAGAGGCTGCCTGGCACATAGCAGATAGAGGTGCTGAATCAGAGACATCTGAGAGATTACCCAGAAAGTTTGGGTAATCAAAGAGACACGTGAGATCAGCAGCAGAGGGGCATCGAGTCAGACAGACTGAGGTTTGAATCCCAGCGACACCACTCGCTCACCATGCAATGTTGGGCAACTAACCTCATTTCTCTAGGTTTTCTCCATCTATAGAATGCAAGCGATTCTGTGTGCACCACGAAAGGCCAGTGGGGGGATTAAGAGAGATGTGGCACATGGAGGTGCTAGGAAAAGTACTGACCAAGAGCTGGTCAGGGGCCCGACAAGGCAGAGGCGAGGGTCCGTGTGCTCATCCCACAACCACTCATTGCATGCTGGGTTGTCCCAGGAGCTGGGGATCCAGCTGAGGACTCCCTGCCCTCAGGGACGTACAAACAGATTTGCAGGCAGCGCGGCATGGCATTTAACAGCTGGATGACCCGGGGTCCAATCCTGGCTGTACCAGTGACTTTTGTCTTGTACCAGTGACTTTTGTCTGAAACCCCGTTTCCTCACCTGTAACATGGTGCTAATGAGTATCTAAGCCTCATAAAGCTGCTGTGGGGGTTAAACGTGAGGATGTTTATGAGGGCTTTGGCAGCCAGCCTGATGTTTATTGTAAGTGAAGACAGAGGCAGGCATTCCCTGACAACAAGGACCCAGGAGCATCGAAGAGAGAGGAACCCCTGGTTTTGCAGTCCCCCAGCCTCCACATGGTCTGAGACCTCCCCTGTCACCCATTCCCACGGTAGCCCCCTATCTCCATCCAGAAAGGCTCCACCTCTGAAGCCATGAAACCCGCATCCCACTCCCTGACCACAGCCTCCCATGCCTCCAGAGCTGTGGGGGGTTCTGCCATACCTGTTCTTCCACCTCAAAGGCACCCTGAGCCCCCTCATTCAGCCTCCTGCCAAGCCCCTTCTGTCTGCACTTCCTTCACCCCACAGTCCACCCCTTTCCCTCCCTAGAATCCTCAGCTCCCTTGTCTTAGCATCCCTCCCACCACCACCCAGCCCTACATGTGCGGGCTCTTCGTTGGAGAAAAACAAAACAAAATCATCCAACTGCTCAAAGGATGCCCCTTTAAATTCCTGATCGCCAACTTCACCTGGGCACCTCCTCCGCTACCCTCATCTCCCCAACCCCACCCACCCAGGTGCCCCTTGAGGTGAGCTGGCATCGATGTTCCTGGAGGAAACAGAAGCCAACCCAAGCGCCCTCCCTCCTCTTCCTGCCTCAGGACCCACACCCCACCCAAAACCTCACCCGCCCTTTCCTTCTTCCTTCCTGGAACAATGGAGGAGGCGTCTTTCCTCCTGACTGGAGCTAATCCCACCACTCTGGTGGTTGCACCATCCGCCCCTTTGTTCTTGGGCATCTCGCTCCCTGCGGTTGTTAAGAGCTCTCCGCCTGGGTTCAAATCATGGAATCATGGTGCCACCACTCAGCGCTGTGTAAACTTGGGCGGGCGACTTCTCTTCCTCCTCTGTACATTGAAGATAATAAGAGCGTCTTTCTCACGAAACCATGGGAAGGGTTTGGTGAGTTAATTTATGAAAAATGCACTAGAACAGTGCTGGACACCCAAATCCGCGTGTAAATGGAATTGACCCTCAAATCGCCTCGGAAGACAATAGAAGATTCTGGTAGTGGAGTGGAGATTCCTATAGTCCTGGAGTTGGTACATTTCCTCTTGCGCTGACCGGCTGGGTGACCTTGGACCAGCCACTTCCCCTCAGCCTCAGTTTCTCAGTCTGTAAAACGGGGACAAGATAGTACCTATCCCATAGGGTCCACACTTTCCATGACTCAGTCTGCTCCAGCCATGCTGGCCTCCTCACTGGTCCGCAGAAATACCTCAGGGCTTTGGCACTGTTGCTCCTTCTGTCTGGCATAGTGTGCCCCCAGAGATCCTCGACTACCTTTAGGTCTTTGCCTGAAGGTCACCTCGGTTGGGCCTTCCCTGACCCTACTCCATTCCCTACTTTCTTACTATTTTTCACAGCATGGATAAATTGTAATATTACATGTTGTACTTATTTAACTTTCTCTTGATTGCTCCTGATTCCAGAATGTAAGCTTCAGCAGGGCAGGGATTTCTGTCTGTTTTGTTCATGGCTATATCCTCAATGCTTGGAACTGTGACTCAAGCATAGTGGGTGCTCTGTGTTGTTGAATGGAAGGAGGGAGAGTGGAGGAAAGCGGGAGGGAGAGAGGGAGGGAGGGAGCACAGAGCCGGGTTGTGGGGCTCGTCTCAGGACCCTGAGATCATGACCTGAGCTGAAATCAAGAGCTAGCTGCTTAACTGACTGAGCCACCTCAATTTTTTTATTTTTAAAGATTTTATTTTGGGGGCGCCTGGGTGGCTCAGTCGTTAAGCCTCTGCTTTCGATTCAGGTCATGATCCCAGGTCCTGGGATCCAGCCTCGCATTGGGCTCCCTGCTCCTCGGGAAGCCCGCTTCTCCCTCTCCCACTCCCCCTGCTTGTGTCCCCCCTCCTACTGTCTCTCACTCTGTCAAATAAATAAATAAAGTCTTTTTTTTAAAAAAGATTTTATTTTTAAGTAATCTCCACACCCAACATGGGGCTCGAACTTACTACCCCAAGATCTAGAGTCGCTTGCTCCACCGACCAAGCCAGATAGCTGTGATCCTGCAAATCAATTTATCTTTAAAGTTTTGAACATTAAAGCATAAAATAAAAGAACACAGCACCGCGCCTGGCTGTGCCAAGCCCTCAGTAAATGGGAGCTGCTTTTTTCCTTCCCTTTCTCCTCACCAGCCTTTGTTGGTCACAACCTCTCGCCCCTGCAACATCTAAGGGCTGTCTTCACCCACCACCTCCTCCCCTGCCCCCGGTCCCACCAGCCATGAAAACCTTCCAATCTCCCCTCTGTCCTTTTTCCCAGTGGCCGCCCAGCTGTGTCCCACCCTTGTGTCTCTTCCTAAAAATTTATCCCAACTTCCGCACCACCACCCTTTCCTGGCCTTCTCTCTAGCTCTCCGTTTGCTCCTCCTCAGCCCCCTGCCCCCTAAACCGGGGTCTTCCTTAGGGTCCTGGGCAGATGTCCTTGGTTGTCTCGATAGATATAGTCTCCCCACGCGGGCCGCAGGTGCCCCACCTCTGTCTAACCATGCAGCTGTCCTAAGCTCCGGACCTAGGTCTCCACTGAGGACCGTAAGGGCTCTACTCTCCCCTGCTCAGAATCACCCTTGGGCTTCTGCTTCTCCTGGCCACTTTTCCCTCCTGCCCCCTGAGTTCTGTCACCATCCTCCTGCCTGAAGGTGTCTACTCAAGCCCCTCACCTCTTCCCACCCCCGCCCGACCCTACACTCCCTCCATCCCCCTGGCGGACTCCTACTCATCCACCGCAGGCCCCAGCTTAGACAGCCCGCCCTTCGGGAGCCCTTCCCCACTCCTGGGGTTCCATCAGGCCCTTCCACATTCCTTGTCAGAGGGCACATCACCCCGGACCGAGTTTCCTATTGCCCCATTGACCTTTCCCACCAGACCATGAGCTCCTTGAAAGCAAGGACTCTAGCCATCTGTTCATTCATTCATTCATTTATTCATTCAATATCTTTTGCACACCCATGTCAGGGCAAACAAAACTGCTAAGGTGGTGGGTGGAGTGGTGAGCAGGTGGCCCAGGTTTTAGATTCTGGCGGGAAGGCGCTGGGTAACCTGGTGGGAGCTTGCAGGGGTTGGGGGCTGGGCTGGGGAGCAAAAAGGAGGTGCAAGGAGCATATTTGTGGTGCATGGCCAGCCTTTCGCTAGGGCTCCCTTGGGTTCGCTGAAGCCTTCTGCATAAGCAGAGCCTTCTTTTTATTTTTTTTAATTTTTTTTTAAGATTTTACTTATTTATTTGAGAGAGAGAGAGAGTATGAGCAGGGGGAGGGGCTGAGGGGGAGGGAGAAGCAGACTCCACGCTGAGCACAGAGCCCGACCCGGGCCTTGATCCCAGGACCCCAGGATCATGACCTGAGCCGAAGGCAGATACCCAGCTGACTGAGCCACCCAGGTGCCCCTCAGAGCCTTCTTTTTAGGTGGAGGGAGACCTCATGCTTACCAGAGTCTTCCAGCTCAGCGGAGGGTCCCCATGAGTCCATCAAATCAAGGTTTATGCTCAGATGGAGGGGGTAGGTTTGCCTTTACCAGGAAATTCTGTTTTGTTGCTGTTTATTTTGAAATAAATTATGAAAAAAAAAAAGGAAATACTTATGGACTCTAAGAAGTTGCTCAAATGGGCTCCTTCTCTCAGCTTCCCCTGGTGGTGATGCTGTCATAGATAAATAACCGCAGGACGTATCTGCCCCAGGAAATCCCCGAGGGCCATTAGCTAGACTACAGGTCTAGTTCCGTGTCTCTGTGCATCTGTTTGCCTGTGTGTGTGTATGCACGATCTGTGTTACCACAAGGGCCCCCAGACGCAGGGCAGCCCCTTCCCAGTCCCCCTGTGCCCCAGGGTGGGGGCTGGGGGGACGGGGAGGTCTTCCCTTCTGGTCAGCATCCCACCCTTCTGGTTTGCCAGGGCCAGAGCTGAGGCCTTCAGCTCCTCAGAGCCGGGTCACAGGAAACAGCAGTGCACACAGGGAGGTGGGCATGTGGATTCAAATGCGCAGAATGAGTCCCCAGGGGCAGAGACAGGGCTAAGCAGCAGCCCAGGCAGAGAGGGAGGAAAGTGGTTTGGGAGCCAGCTTGGGTGGAGGGTGGGGGCGGTGCTGGGGTGTTGGGAGAGGGAGAGTGCCGAGGCTGCCTCCTGAGTCACCATGCCCTGCTCAGGCCCAGGGACAAATTGCAGTCATTAGGGAATTTAAGAGGCTGGGGAGGTGCTGAGGGCCCAGGCCCTGCCCCAAGTTAGGAGGGGTCTCTCAAACCCAGGGCCCCTCCTTGGCCGCCTGGAGCCCCTCCCCACCTCACTGCTGTCTCTCTCCCTCTCTCTGGATCTCCGTCTCTGTCTCTGTCCCCCACTCTGCCTCTGCCCCTCTGCAGAGCCCCAGTTGGGGCAACCCAGTTCTGCACTGACCCTCTTCCTCCCTGCTGGGACCCCTGGTCCCCAAACTCCCAGGACTGTGAGAACCACAAAGTGAGAAAGCCTAGAGGACAAGACTGTCCCCGGTGCCTCCTGCCCCTGCTGTCTCCTGCCAGTTCCCAGCCCCTCCCCCTGCCGCCCTCTTCCTGGCGGCTGTCACCTTCCACGTCTGCCTCCCGGTCTCCTCTGTCTGTGTCCCCGTCACCTCTGTACCTGTCGCTCTCTGTCTCCCCCTCCTCTGCCTTGTCCCGCATCTTCCTCCTCCTCCTCTCCAGTGTATCAGCACTTTGTGGGTGCCATCCCTGCTCCCCTACCCCCAACCTCTTCCCTCTGTTCTGCCCCCCCTCGGCTTCCCCACCTTGCCCCCTCCATGAATCTCTGTCTCTGGGCCTCCCCTGTTCCCTTGTCTTTCCCCCCATCTGCCTCCTCTGTCCCCGTGTCCACATTCATCTTCCTTCCCTTCCCCATCTTTCCCTAGTCTCTTTCCCTCTGACTCTGTCTCTCCAGCCTGTTTTTCTCTGACCCTGTCTCTTGCTCTCCACCTACATATGTGACTTCTTTTTCATTTCCCAGCCTTCTCTGTGTCTCTGCTCCCCACCCCCCCACCCCTCCCAGCACCTTCCCCTGAGGCCCCCCACACTGTGCACCCTGCCCTGGGGTGCCCCCTCCCTGGGTTCCTCCCAGATTAAACACCTTCACTGGGCGGGTTCTCATTAATGTGGTGGCTGCTTCTCTGGCCAGAGAGGGGAGGGAGGAGATAGGACCAGGGAGCCCTGGAATGAGAACTGGGCTATAAAAAAAATGTCAGGAGAAGGGCGGGGGGCAGGGCCAGTTGCCCAGACCAAGGATAAAAGGCCTCCATGGAGTGACAGGGAGGCAAGACACCACCCCCACCTCCTCTACACACAGAGGCACATCCATGTTTCTAAGGGTCTTGGTCTCTGTTTAAGGCCCTCTCTGTCTCTGTCCCTCAAACTCTGGGTCTCTTGTAGCCTGCTTCTCTCTCACTTTCTCTCTGCATTTGCCAGAACCCAACCCCAGCCCCCAGAATGTTCCTCCTGCTAACAGCACTTCAGATCGTGGCTCTAGGTAAGACAGCAGTGGGGTCCGGGGTATGGACAGTCCCCTGGAGATGCTGAGAAGAGATGGGGAGGGTTCTCAGGGACCCAGTGGGCTCATGGGTGACCGGGTGAGAAGGCATGGGTGTGGTTTTGGGGGTCGTGGCTGAGGAGCCCTTAGGAGGGGGCCTATGGAGATATCAGCAGATATCAGGGTACAGGAGTTAAAGGAGATGGGGAGAAATAAATGAGGAATTGTGGAGAAGTGTTCAGGCTTGTCTGGGTTTTATTTAAAAGGAGGGCTGCAGAACTAACGGAAAGACAGCATGTTGTTGGTGGTGAAGGGGGGTGGGGTGTGATGTAGGGAGGTAGGCTCATGGGGAGGGGCATGGATTGGCAGATGGAGTGGGTGTGGGGCGAGACGGTGGGTCCTGGGGGGCCATAAGAGTGGGAAGGTTGGAAAAAGGACAGGGAGCTCCTTGAATGTGTTGGAGAAGGATTAATGAGGGAATTGTGGTATGTTGTGAGAAGTGATGATAGAAACTATTCGTGGGAGGGTAAAGTCAAAGGTAGTAGATATGTCAGTGCCCTGGATGAGGTGGCCGTGGGATCAAGTAATATACTATGGAGGTGATGGGGGGATTGTCAGAAAACTCCCTGATTGTGTTGGGGCAATAATGGGGGCAACATTGGGCATATCTCATACTGCGTGGGGCAGATAGAGGTGGGTGGTTTAGGGGGTAGGTAAAGAAAGGGGATTTGTGGATGCCAGACATCCTAGAGAGTTGAGGGGTGGAGAACATTTGTTCATCTGCTTTCCCCACCCCACCCCTGCCTGTTCCTAGCCATGGCACAGAGCCAAGGGGATGAGAACAAGATAATTGGTGGTTATACATGCATCCAGAACTCCCAGCCATGGCAGGCAGCCCTACTGGCAGGTCCCCTTCGTCGTTTCCTCTGTGGAGGGGCCCTGCTCTCAGGCCAGTGGGCCATCACTGCTGCTCACTGTGCACGACCGTGAGTACCCCCCTCCCGTATTCTTGTGCCAAGTGGATTCCAGAGTCTAGAGCCCCAGAGCTCAGCTAAGAACCTGGAGCATTGTGTTGAACCTGATGTAGTAGCTGGGTCCTGGTTTGGGGTCTAGATAAGAGCCTAGAATTACCAACACAGCTCAGAATATGGAATCCAGCCATAAATCTTGAGCTCAGTTTAGATTCTTTTTTTTTTAAGATTTTATTTATTTATTTGAGAGAGAGAGAGAATGAGAGACAGAGAGCATGAGAGGGAGGAGGGTCAGAGGGAGAAGCAGACTCCCCGCCGAGCAGGGAGCCTGATGCGGGACTCAATCCCGGGACTCCAGGATCATGACCTGAGCCTAAGGCAGTCGCTTAACCAACTGAGCCACCCAGGCGCCCCGATTCTTTTTTTTTTTTTTAAGATTTTATTTATTAGGGCGCCTGGGTGGCTCAGTCGTTAGGCATCTGCCTTCTGCTCAGGTCATGATCCCAGGGTCCTGGGATCGAGCTCCACATCGGGCTCCCTGCTCGGCCAGGAGCCTGCTTCTCCCTCTCACGCTCCCCCTGCTTGTGTTCCCTCTCTAGCTGTCTCTCTCCCCGTGTCAAATAAATGAATAAAATCTTTAAAAAAAAAGAAAAGAAAATTTTATTTATTTATTTAGAGAGAGATTGAGCATGAGTAGGGGGAGGGGCAGAGGGAAAGACAGAATCTCCAGCAGACTCCAAGCTGAGAGCAGAGCCCAATGTGGGGCTGGACTTCACGATCCCACAACCCCAGCCAAAATCAAGAGTCTGACGCTCAACCGAATGAGCCACCCAAGTGTCCCTCAGTTTAGATTCTGAAAGCAGACTGGCAATTTAGAACCCATATGCCAGCTTAGAGCCCCACACAAAACCTAGAACCTAAAAAAAAAAAAAAAAAACCTAGAACCTAACATAATCTGGAGATCTATCTGGAGGCCAAGTTCTACATAGAGACTAAGATTAAGAGCCCATTCCAGATTGGTGGTTCAGTTTAGGGTACAGTCTACATTCAGAAACTCAGGACCCCTCTCAAAACTTAGAATCCAGACCTGCAGTCCAACCATAAATCCAGAACCCTGCTTACAGCTAGAACATATAGCTCAGAGTGTAGGATAGACAGAACCAGAACCTATTCTAGATGCAATGTTCAATTCAGAGTCTGGTCTACAGCTCCTTTTTTAGGAGCCTGGAACCCAAACTTCAACCCAGTGCTAAATCCCAGAATGCAGACCATAATCTGAAGTCCCATACAGAACTCAGAACCCCTCCAAGAGTCTAGACCTAAACCTAGAACCCAGATCCTAGACAAGAGCCCACCCAGTGCCTATAAACCAGATCTAATGCCATAAACTAAAGTTTGATGTAGAACCTAGAGCCCAGAACTCAGCCCAGAGTCTAGAATGCAAAGCTCAGAATGCAAGCCAACATCTAGAAACTTGGATCCAAGCCATAACCTGGAGCTCCATCTAGAACCCAGAGCTCAATCTGAGGTCAAGGGCTCAGACCAGAGTCTAGAAGCAAGAGCCCAGACCATAACTGTAATTCAATATGAAACTGAGCCTAGCCAAGAATTAAGAACTCAGACCGATGTTTAGGACCCTAAGCTCAAACACAGAGCCCAAACCGTTGTCTAAAACCCAGGTCATAAACCAGAACTTAAGCAAGAACCCAGAACACAACCTAGAAACTGAAGCTCGTATCCATGTCCAGAATCTATTGCTCAATATAGAATTGAGACTACCCTAAGACTAAAAGCTCAAATCAACATCTAGAACCTAGACTCAAACCATAACACAGAGCTCAAAATAGAACCCACAGCCTATCCTATCACCAGAATCTCACACTCATATCTAGAAAGTATGCCATGATCCAGGCTCAATCTAGAGAGCCCAGATCCTAGCTTAGACTCAAAAGTTCAAGATATCTAGAACCCAGGGGCCAGGCTGGAACCAGGATGGAGCTTCCTTGGAGCCTACTCCAAGATATCAATCCTTATTTAGAGCCTACAGCCATAGCCCAGAGTCTCACTTGGAACTCAGAGCCTAGAACCCAGCACTGAGCCAAGAACTCCCAGCTATCACCTTACACTCAAGCCAGAAACCATAGTATAGCTCAAGAGAGGAAGGGGTGGATGGTGGGATTGGCCCAAGAGAGAATGCCCAGGCCATGGGAAAGAGCACAGGAGTCCATTGAATGCTCCATAAGCAGTTCAGACTTGTGGAATATTCATCACCAGGTAAGGGAATGGGGCCAGAGGGTGGAGAGGGGTCTCCAGGTCAGATCCTGAGCAGTGCTACTTTTGGGGATTATGGGCCAGGATCCTTCACGTAGCCCTGGGCAAGCACAACCTGAGGAATTGGGAGGCCACCCAGCAGGTGCTGCGTGTGGTTCGCCAGGTGCCACACCCCCAGTACAACTCCCGGACCCACAATAATGACTTGATGCTGCTGCAGCTGAAGCAGCCTGTTCGGCTGGGGAGGGCGGTGAGGCCCATCACCATAGCCAGTTCCTGTGCCAGCCCAGGGACTCCCTGCCATGTGTCAGGCTGGGGCACCACATCTAGCCCCATTGGTGAGTACTCTTGCATCCTGGGAAGGAAGGGTTGGAGGGCCTGGACTCCTGGGTCTGAGGGAGGAGGAGGTGGGTCCCCAGACTCCTGGTCCTGTTGGAAGGTAAACCCCCACTTGTAACCCTTCTGTGCCCTCCAGTCAAGTACCCCAACTCCCTGCAATGTGTGAACATCAACATCTCCTCGGATCAGGAGTGTCGGCAGGCTTATTCCCATGCTGTCACTCCTGGCATGGTCTGTGCAGGTGTTCCCCAAGGTGGGAAGGACTCCTGTCAGGTGAGGCCCGGGGGCAGAGCCGAAGGAGGGGGATTGTTTGGGGCTGGAACTTGGGTATCAAAGGATCTCAGGAGCATGAAAATCAGTGGAGGCCTCCCCAGAGACTGAGAGAGATTGCAATGGCTGGGCTGCCTCCTAGGTGTCCACCCTTGGATAACAGACTTAATCCGACTGTGCCAAAGCTTGCTCATCTGTCAGATTGGGGTAGCTCCTCTTAGGGCAGGTGGTGGAATGAGGTGGTAGTCCATGGAAAGAGTGCAGAGCAGTGCTCTCGTTGCTGCTATACATATGGGCACTGGGAAATCTGTGCTAAGGGACTCTAGAGACCTTTCCTGAGAGGTGACTCGAGAGACGGGGAGATAAAGAGGCATACACAGTTTTCTAGAGCAGCGCAGTGAGACCCAAGAGGCAGAGACAGCAGCAATCAGTGAAGAGGGAAGGCAGTGACCCCAACTCTTCGGGCTGATATCTCCAGAGCCCTGCGGGGTGGGGGGTGGTCTCAGCCCACCTCCTTCTTCATCTTTGCCTCTGGGTTTTCCACACCCGTGGCTCTGACCATCTGTCCATGGGTGTTTCCATCTCGGCCTCTTCCCTTCAGGGTGACTCAGGGGGACCCCTGGTGTGCAAAGGACAGCTCCAAGGTCTTGTGTCCTGGGGGATGGAACGTTGTGCCCTGCCCGGCTATCCCGGAGTCTACACCAACCTGTGCAAGTACCAAACCTGGATCCAGAAAACCATACGGAGCAAATGATTGCTGGTGTAACTGAGTATCAGCTGCCCACCTGCTTCCCCAGACCTTGCTCTCTCCACTCAAGACCCAGGGGTCCCAGCCCCCAGCCCCCTCTTCCCTCAGACCCAGGGGTCCCAGCCCCCAGCCCCCTCCTAGGCCCCAGCCCCCTCCTCCCTCAGACCCAGGAGTCCAGACCCCCAGCCCCTCCTCCCTCAGACCCTGGAGTCCAGGCCCCCAGCCTCTTGATCCAGACTCCTGGCCCAGAACTCTCCTTTCCCAGAGATGTTCCTTCAGGATTTCTCTCCACACCCCCACAACATCATTATTCAAGGCCCCTTAGGTACAGGAACAGGACCATGAAAGCACAAAACTGGCACCATACCCCAAAGAAGACATTTTCAAAACTCTTAGTGTCTCTAAAAAACAGATATATAGGGGCTCCTGGGTGGCTCAGTCCCTGGGCTCCTGCCTTTGGCTCAGGTCATGATCTCAGGGTCCTGGGATCGAGCCCCGCATTGGGCTCCCTGCTCAGCGGAGAGTCTGCTTCTCCCTCTCTCTGCCTCTCCCCCTGCTTGTGCTCTCTCTCACTCTCTGTCAAATAAATAAATAAAATCTTTAAAAATAAATAAATAAATAAAATAAAAGTAAAAACCAGGTAAATAATAATAAAAACCAGAGAATCCTAAATTCCATTCGTCAGTTCATTTAATTCATCCTACGGATATGCCTACCGCGGCTTAATTGTGCCCAGCCAGGAACCTTGTTCTTGACAAGTGGCTGAATGGGGTGCATGTTGCTCTCTGGGGGCACTCCCCAGCCACATTGTCTGGTGTGACAGAAGAAAACACCCAGCCTTGCAGCCTGACCCTGAGCAAGACTGCCCTCCCTGAGCCTTGGCTCAACTCCGGTTCCTGTGAGCAGGGACTGCTGAGGTCCAGGGCAGGGAAGGCAAAGACTCACCTTGTTTCTTGGAAAAGCCTATGCAAATAAAAAGGTCTCTTTTTCCTAATCAGATCTCAGGTGAGGAGAGTTGAGTCAATCACCCTCTGGAATTCAAGTCCTGGCAGAGACCTGCTCTCATTTTATTTCTTTATTCCATCTGTCATCCCTGGCTCCAGTCCCCTCCCTCCCCACAGGCACCAACACAAATGGCCTTGAATACCCTGCATCCTTGCAAAACATGCCTCCTTACAAGCTGTTGCTTCTAATTTACATGAAGCCATTGTGTTACGAATCTCATTCTCTTTCTTCCTTTCATTCATCAAAGACTATTAAGCTCCTACTGTGCACCAGGCATTGTTCTAGGTGCTGGGAATTGAGCTGTGAAGAAGCCAGATGAATCTAAATGCTTCCCCTCACAGAGCTTGGGCTCCAGCAGGAGGTTGACAGACAAGAAACAACAAACACAATTTAAGAGTAAAGTAGGGGGGCGCCTGGCTGGCTCAGTCGGTGAAGCATGCTGCTCTTCATCTGGAGGTTGTAGGCTCAAGCCCCATATTGGGTGTAGAGATTACTTAAAAATAAAACCTTTAAAAAATAAAATAAAAGTAAAGTAAAGAAGAGAGTGCCAGAACCAGCTCAATACCAGCCCAAAAGAGCCAATTGGTCAATTTTTAGGAACTGTGAGAGCCAGGTGGTAAACACAACCATTATTAAAAATTAAATTACATAAACTTACAATTAAATAATGAATATTAAAAAGAAGGTCAATAGTGTGCCTGGGTGGCTCAGTTGGTTAAGCGACCGCCTTCAGCTCAGGTCATGATCCTGGAGTCCCGGGATCGAGTCCCACATCGGGCTCCCTGCTCAGCAAGGAGTCTGCTTCTCCCTCTGACCCTTCCCCCTCTCATGCTCTCTCTCAAATAAACAAATAAAAAATCTTTAAAACAAATAAAAAAATAAAAAAATAAAAAGGTCAATAAATACTCAACATTCATCAATTCCTAATTATTTTCACTAATAGTTATGTTTTGAATTTATGTTTGTCTGTTGTATTACGTTTATAACTGTGAGCTCTTCACATCTCTTTCCAACTCTGTGCCCAGAGACATTGCACTGGTAGGTTGATATCAGCCCAAGCAGGAGTATTACACCATAGAAATTGGCAAAAGCTTTTTTGGTTAAATCCTTTCCAGCGCAGCACACGACAGGTCTGCCTAGCAATGACCCGATGATCCTAGCGTTGTCTCTTCATGGTTCTGCGCTGGGATACTGCAGAGCTCAACTAGAGTAGAAGGCAGTGTGGTCTCACCAGGGTTCACTTGCTCTCTTGTTGGGGGCGCAGCGCAGGATCCGAGAATTCTCAGGCGGTGGGTCTGGGGCCCACGTGGTTACGGCAGCTCCAAAGATTGTTGGGACATGAAGGCTGCACCTTCTGTCCAGGTGATGCAGACACACCTTGGCTCTCATATGTAACAGCCATACAAGTTCTGTGGAGGAAAGGGGACAAGAGCAGCTGTGTATTGGATAGATTCGGGCCCCCAGTAAGGTGAAAATACAGCCCATGCTGTGATTCTTAGCCTGCATCCTATAAAGCTAAATAAAAGTAGTTGGTTTTTTTTTAAGATTTTATTTTATTTTATTTTTTAAGATTTTATTTATTTGAGAGAGAGTGAGTGAGAGAGAGCACAGGCAGAGGTAGAAGCGGACTCTCTGCCGAGCAGGGAGCCTGATGTGGCGATCGATCCCAGGACCCCGGGATCATGACCTAAGCCGAAGGCACACGCTTAACTGACTGAGCCACCCAGGTGTCCCAAGATTTTATTTTTATTTTTTATTTATTTTTATTTTTTTATTTTTTTTTTAAAGATTTTATTTATTTATTTGACAGAGAGAGACACAGCGAGAGAGGGAACACAAGCAGGGGGAGTGGGAGAGGGAGAAGCAGGCTTCCTGCTGAGCAGGGAACCTGATGCGGGGCTCGATCCCAGGACCCCGAGATCATGACCTGAGCCGAAGGCAGATGCTTAACGCCTGAGCCACCCAGGCACCCCAGCATTATATCACAATTTAATTGACAGCTTCTTTCTCTATCTCAGAGGTATGCAAAATAATAGTGCAAATACAATCACTAGCATCTTAAGTTGGATGATATAGGGTACATGGAAGGTGGGTGTTGGTGAGGAGTCAGGTTGAGGTTTTTTTTTTAATTTTTTTTTTAAAGATTATTTATTTATTTATTTGAGAGAGAGAATGAGAGAGAGAGAGAGCACATGAGAGTGGGGAGGGTCAGAGGGAGAAGCAGACTCCCCGCCGAGCAGGGAGCCCGATGCGGGACTCGATCCCGGGACTCCAGGATCATGACCTGAGCCGAAGGCAGACGCTTAACCAACTGAGCCACCCAGGCGCCCCAGGTTGAGGTATTTTTTGTAAGTTGGCTCTGCGCCCAACATGGGGCTCGAACTCACAACCCTGAGATCAGAGTCACATGCTCTACTGACTAAGCCAGCCAGGTGCCCCAAAGTTGAGGTATAAAATACGGGATCTTATTCCACCAAACACTGTCTCCATGTTCTGTTTGCTCATTTAGTTTATTGCTTCTCACTGCTACAGAGTGTTCTCCATCTGTACTGTCCAATATGGTTGCTGTCCAATATGGTAGCCATTAGCCACACGTGGTCCTTTAATTTTTAATTAAAATTAGCTAAATTTAACACATGTTAAGATTCCATTCCTTAGCTGCTCTC
>NC_138384.1:46863664-46881939 GCF_054177405.1 Leptonychotes weddellii | reverse complement strand
GCCTAGGTTCCCTCCACTACCCAAGCCATAGTGCAATGACTATTTGGGGGCATGCGCCTTATGTGCCTATAGAAGACTTCTCTGGAATATTCACAGGAGTGAGACCATTGGACCAAAAGTCCTACTCTTAATCAATTGCACCAAGAACTGGCAGGTTTTTGTCTAGATAAGAGGGATTCCTATCTCCCCACACCCTCAGCAATGCTTGCAGTTCATTCTGCAAATGCAAGTCACATCTGCATGTGACGAACGTGAATTTTCATTGAACTTTATTGAATATTCATCTTTATTCAATATTTTTTTATTTTTATTTTTTTTAAAGATTTTATTTATTTATTTGAGAGAGAGAGAATGAGAGAGAGCACATGAGAGGGGGGAGAGTCAGAGGGAGAAGCAGACTCCCTGCTGAGCAGGGAGCCCGATGCGGGACTCGATCCAGGGACTCCAGGATCATGACCTGAGCTGAAGGCAGTCGCTTAACCAACTGAGCCACCCAGGCGCCCTCAATATTTTTTTAATGCTCATCCAGCAAATAGTCACTGAATTTTATTATACGCTGGGTACTGTTCTAGAACAAAACAGATAAGCACTTCTGGCCCCAGGGAACTCACTTTGAAAGGAGAGGCAGACAGGAAGTACATAAATGAATAAGTAAAACATGAAGTATTACAGATGGGAGTGCCTTGGACAAAAGTCAAGCAGAGTAAGTGGGATAGAGAATGTCAGAGGAGGGATTTTAACCAGGTGGTTGTGCAATGAAGGGTTAACTCGGCAGGCCTGGGTTGTCCAAAACCTGTACAGAAAGAAAGGGTTGGCCCTTGCTTGTTCTTCTGCCTGATAACAGTGTCTTGGTTGACCTGGGGGCCTTGGTCATGCCAGATAGTCTCTCCTAATAAAAATGACATGGTAGAGGCCTTGGAGCGTGTTGTATCTGTTTGGCCTCTGCAGGTGTTAGAGACTAAGGTCAGCCGCGCAAGCAGACAGCCATGTGCCTGATCCCCATTGAGAACCCTGGACACCAAGGTTCAGGGGAGCTTCCCTGTTGGCAGTACTCTGCATGTGTTATCACACATAGCTGCTGGGAGAAGGAAGCACAACTCCACGGAGAGACGTCATCCCGAATCTTGCGGCTGGTCTCTCCCGGACTCTGCCCTATGCGCCATTTTCCTCTGCTTATTTGATGCTATATTTGTACGTGTGATAAACCAAAACTACGAGTATAGCAGCTTCTCTGGGTTCTGTGAGTCCTTCTATTGATCCGTTGCACCTGTCCTGGGAATTCCCAACTAGAGTGGTCAAGAAAATCTTCAGAGAGAGGAGGACAAGAAGGGAAGAAACCATGCAGACATCTGGCTTGGACGAGGCTCTGAGAGTGTGCCTGGCATGAGAAGGGTGGGCAAGAGGAGATAATCAAAGATGTCTAGAGGCTTGTAGGCCACCATCAGGAAATGGGACATTCACTCTGAGTGATGTGGGAGGCACTGCAGGGTTTTGAGAAGAGGACTGACCTGCCCTGACTCACATTCTCTTAAAAGGTCACTCTGGCTGCTGTGTCAAAAATAGGGTGTAGGTGGACAGGCCAGAAACAGGGAGGCCAGATAGGAAATGTGCAATAATCCAGGTGGGAGATGACGGTGGCTGGGAGGGCCCAGATGGCAAAGATGGAGGGTGTTGAGAAATGATCAGATTTGGAATCTATTTTGAAGGCAGAGCTGACAGGGTTGAGTAAAAAGATGGTTGTGTGGCGTGAGAGAAGGAATCCAAAGGAGAGATGAAGGTTTTCACTTTTGAAGACTGGAAGGACAGAGAGACCACCGATGGAAAAGATCAAGAGGAGCCTGCTCGGTTTTGGACATGCAGATGTGAAGTAGGCAGTTGCATGTCAAGTTGAGTGTTCAGGAGCAAGGTCTGGCTAGAGACTTAAATCTGGGAGTCATCAGCATGTAGATGGTATTTAAAAACACCAGGCCTGATGAGATCACCAAGGGAGTGAGCGTAGACAGAGGAGAGGAGAGGACCAAGTGCCGAGCCCTGAGGTGCTCCGCCATGTAGAGACAGGACAGGAGAAAGCAGCACCAGACGCGAGTGAGGAACAGCCACTGAGCTATGAGGAAGACCAGGAGGGTGAAGTGTCCCAGAAGCCGAGGAAAAATCTCTTTGAAGGAACAGGGAGTGATCCACTTGTTAAACGCTGCTGATAACTCAAGTAAGATGGGTTCAGCAACACGGAAGTTATTGGTGCCCTCGACAGGGATCTGGCTGGTGGCGTAGTGGGGGAGAAAGCCTGCACAGAGTGGGCTCAAGAGAGAACAGGAGGACAGGACTTGCAGACAGTGAGTGTTGCCGACTTTTTAGAGAAGAACTGTAGTCATGGGGAAGAAGAAATGGGGCCAAAAAAAAAAAATCCTGAAGGAGAGCCTGAAGGTTGAGAGGTTTTGTTTTTTTGTTTTTGTTTTAATTCTTTTAATGGAACATGGGAGCAATTGCAGCATGTTCGTATGTTGTTGTTGTTGTTTTTTAAAGATATAATTTATTTGACAGAGAGACACAGCGAGAGAGGGAACACAAGCAGGGGGAGTGGGAGAGGGAGAAGCAGGCTTCCCTTGGAGCGGGGAGCCCGATGTGGGGCTCGATCCCAGGACCCTGGGATCATGACCTGAGCCAAAGGCAGACGCTTAACGACGGAGCCACCCAGGCGCCCCAGCATGTTCGTATGTTAATGGGACTGCTCACTGGGGAAGAAAAAAATGGATGCAGACAAGGGAGCGCGGAAGTGTTGGCTGGAACAGTGTCCCCAGGGAGGTGAGAGGGGGGTAGCAGGCACAAGTGGAGCGGTCTGTCTTAGACGGACGCCCAGACTGTTCATCTATAGAAATAGGAGAGGAGGCAGAGGATGTGGGCACAGATACAGGTGGGTGGCAAGACTGACCTTTCTAGTTTTTGCTATTCTGATGGGTAAAAAATTGGTTTACTGTTGCTGCACAGGCAAGATGATGACTGGGGTGACATCCTTCCCAACATGGACCCAGCTCTAGAGAATTTATGGGTCTCCACTCTGTGGGCATCTTTCTCTCCAAGAGCACGAGTCCAGTTTCTCCCCAGGCTTCTCAATCTCTCCATCTCCATGTCTTCATGCCTCTCTCTCCCTCTGCAATCCCTCTGCCCTCTCCCACCCACCCTGTCTTTCTATCTCTGTGTATTTATCCCTTTGTATCTTTCTCTGTCTCCCCCTCCCTTCACGTTTGTGTCGGGGCCTCTCCTCTGAGGCTGGGTGTGGGGCCAACTTTCTCATCCCAGCCAGCACTTCCAACCAGAACTTCCAGTCCTTACTTGACAAAGAACCCCATTTTGAAGCCAAGCTAGGGTGGGGCCTCTGGAAACTTCAGGCTACCTCCATCTCCAGATTTACTTTTTTAACAAGCACATTTGTGGTCCTTGGTCTGTGTCAGGCTCTCGTGTAAGCACCTTCAAATATTAACTCATTTAACCCTCCTAAATGAGACATGGAGATCCTATGCTATTGATAGTGATGTTTTACAAATGGGGACACTGAGGCACAGAGTGGCCATGTCACTTGAATTCATGTCACTTGAACAGTCTAGCTCCAGAGTCTCAGTTCTGAAGCACTAGGGACACTGCCTCTTTTTCTAGTCCTTTCTCCAGCTCTGCCCTCCGTTGGGGGAAACACCCTGATCTATGAGACAGTACACCTGGATTTGGTCTAGTGTGTGGTTTTGGCAGCTCTCTGCCCTCCATGGGCTCCAGTTGCCTGACTGATCAGGTGAGGGGGTGGAATGCACCCAACTCTCGGTGGGCCCATGACCTCACTTCAACGTGAGTCAGGCAACCTAAGTCCAGGCCAGTCATAAACCCTAACGTCAGCATTGACCTGGTACTCATCCCAAAGCAAACACCAAAGCCAGCCACCCCCTCTCCAGGTTCCAGCCCTTCCCAAGCAAGAAAGGCTTTTCTGGAATTGTGGACCCAGGCCACAAGAGGTCATAGGTACTCTGACTTCCCACACAAGCTTGTCAGTCACCTCACTTAACCCGCCTCCTCCCTCCTCCTGCATCTTCCCTCCACCCAGCCTGAACCCAACACTACTCAGGAAGAGTGAATTCATTGCCCACTCTGGGGCCAGCCATGTGAGGTGGGGGGGAATTTCATGGTGAGGAGAGACAATGCTCTTTCTGTCACCTTGAGAGGAGTTCACAGCTATAAACCAGCCCATTCCCACCAAAACCCTACCCCAACATAGACACTCAACCTCACATCTAGTCCTCATTATTACCATCAACCCCCAACACCAGCTCAGCTATATTTCAACACTTCCCTTCCAAATCCTCATTCTTGGCTCCATCTCCAACCCCAACCTAATAGGACTCCATCAACATTCTTATCCTCAGATCCTTCCCATCTAGAAATCAATCCTATCCTCAAAACCAACTCCTCACCCCATCCTCACCCTGTGTCTATTCTCCTCCCCAAGCTCACTTGCATTCCAAATGCTATCATCAGAACTATCCTAAACCTGTCTACAAACTTTTGCTCCTAATGTAGGGAGAAAATGTGAAAGACTTTGACATGGACCCAACAGATGTCTCTGATAGAAAATTAAATGGGCTATCTGATTTTATGAGGTCTCTGCTTCTATTATTGTCTTTGAGCTATTTTACATCTCCATAAATCATAGACAGCTGATAGCAATGCAAATCATTCTTGTCCATAACTGTGCAAATGAGTTTTGGCAGGTGGAAATACAATCAATTTCCCTACCCCCACTCATGTACTGTAAACCAGTTTTGTATCTATTTATAAATTCATTTCAGCATTCCTTATTGCCTCTACATGTGCAGTTCTTTGTAATATCTTACTAGCTCCATCATTTATTAATAAATCAAAATAAGATCTTTGACATATATTTATCTTTTTTTTTAAAAGATTTTATTTATTTATTTGACAGAGAGAGACACAGCAAGAGCAGGAACACAAGCAGGGGGAGTGGGAGAGGGAGAAGCAGGCTTCCCGCTGATCAGGGAGCCCGACATGGGGCTGGATCTCAGGACCCTGGGATCATGATCTGAGCCGAAGGCAGACGCTTAACGACTGAGCCACCCAGGCGCCCCGACATATATTTATCATATATCTCCTATATATAGAGAGAGAGTCATGGTTAGATCCTTTTTTAAAAATTTATCTTTAAAAAAAAAAAAGCTTACCTTCTGACACTAGATTTGATCCCTATATCCAAACTTAAACTCCTCCAATATGGACTACACCAATTTTGATGTGAACTCTCACTCTGCCCATCTTAATCCCTATCCTTATTATGATAACACCACTGCTCTCTCCAAACTTCATCTGCTCCCCATCCCTGGCTTCCTTCCAAATTCTGACCCCACCTCTGCCCTCCTTAATCCTGTCCCCTCCACCCCCTAAGGATTAAGTCATGGCCCCACCCAGTCACAGTTCCAGGAGGCACCTACTCATTCCCAAAACACCACCTCTTCCTCCTTCCTCTTCCCCATCATCCTGGCCCCCAGAGCTTTCCGATTCCTGTTTCTCCCTGTCCACCTACATGCATCCCCATGGACTCCCTCACCCCAACTAGCCCTGTTCCTAAAAGACCATTTACCCAAAATATTGCTTTCCCCGGGGCCCCATCCAAGTCCAAGTACAGTTGACTTTCTATCCACCTATCTGAAGATTCCCTTCTTGCACCTGATGCCTGTGGGGGTGGGGTAGGGGAAGGGGAATGGTGGGAGTAAATTTAGGCATCCCTGTGTTTTTCAGAAGGTCTGGAGATGGAGTTGGTGTTGGAGATGGAGTTGGTGTTGGAGATGAAGCTGGGAACTGGAATTTGGATGTGTTGGGTTTGATGTTTGGATAAACTTGAGATAAGGCTGTTGATGGGATTGGGTTTGGGGACTAGGCCGACCACAAGGAGTATGGTTAAAATGAGGGAGATAGGAATAAGGTGGAATATCGCCATCTGGGAGCTGTTGGATATAAGGACACGCACAGGGGTTGGAGAGATTAGAAAGTGGGATGAAAGGGCGCCTGGGTGGCTCAGTCGTTAAGCGTCTGCCTTCGGCTCAGGTCACGATCCCAGGGTCCTGGGATCAAGTCCCACATTGGGCTCCCTGCTCCAAAGGAAGCCTCCCTCTCCCACTCCCCCTGCTTGTGTTCCTGCTCTCGCTATCTCTCTCTCTGTCAAATAAATAAATAAAAATCTTTAAAAAAAAAAAAAAAGAAAGAAAGTGGGATGAAAAATGGGCTGATGTTAGAGAGAGTCATGGGAATTTCGGGTGGGTTTGAGGAAGGAAAATAGCTTTCCCCTTTCCTCTAGGTGGATTCTGCTGCCCCAAAGTTCACAGCGGGTTCAACTGGGGCCTGGGCGGGGTCAGATCTGGGTTCCAGCTTGTCCTGGAAGCTCCGCCCCAAGAGGAAGGGCCAAGCCCAGGTTGGGGGGGGCGGGGCGCTGGCAGCCCCCTGCTGAGCCATTGGGGGTGGAGAGGGGGAGGCCAGTAACAGGGAAATGCTGAGGGCACTGGGGGAGGGAATTCAGAGGTTAAAAGCCATGGGTCCGGGCTGAAGTTGGAGGCAGCTGGCGGCGAAGCTCTGCACCCGGGCCTCTCACCCTGGTAGGGGGCGGGAGCGTCAGAGGGGAGGAGTGGGAGAGGAAGGAGAGGTGAGGACGGAAAGGAAAAGAGGGAGAACAGCTGAGTCAGGGAGATGGAGAGGGAAGCCAGAGGTTCAGTTATAGAGATAGAAATCTGCAGAGCTGGAGAGGGTAGCGAGGGGGCGGAGAGCAGCGGGAGAGGATACTGAGGCACCCGCTCGCTAGAGTGCACGGGTGGACGCGGGCGCACGCTCTCTGGAGTGCTCGGGTGGACGCGGGCGCACGCTACCCCAGCCCCTCCTACCTCCTTACGGGGTCTCCCCACCGAGGATGAAAATTAGGGAGGGGGTGCAGATTCCAGGGTCAAGGTTCTTAGTGAAGGAGATTCAAGATTGGGAAGTGCAGGAGCAGTGGTGGGGAGGAGGGGCGGCCAGAGATGGGGGTTCAGCCAGCCCTTAACGCCCACAACTTCTCAGGCCCCGCCCGCCCTGCCCCCCATCCCGGAGCCGCCATGTGGTCCCTGGCCGCTGTGATCGCCTTCCTGACCCTGGCCTTGTCAGGCGGTAAGAATGCGCGGGGGTGGAGGCGGGGTGGCCACCGGAACAATGATAGGAGGGGTCAGGCCAGGAGGAGGGGGCGTGGGAGCCCCGAGCTCCGCCCACCGCCCACTCGGGGTCGGATCCCGCGCGGACAGCCCCAGAGCTGCCTGCTTGTCCCTGTGTGACCTGGTTTCTCCGATGGGGTGAGCCCACTCTCCCCACCGACCCCAGGCTCCTCCCTGGGGCGTCCCAGATCTTCTGGGGCCCGCTCTATTTTTAAGTCTTCTGGATCTTCCCCACCCGCCCCTTCCCTGATTTCCCGCCTCTGCAGTGGGAAGCCCACTCCCACCCGCAACCCCTGCCCCTGCAGCAGGCCCCTCACATTCAAGGCCTCCCTGAGAGAGAGAAGAGTGAGACTCGGGTTCAAATCTTGATGCTGCCACTTTGAGCAAGTAAGTTAGCTTCTCTGTGTTTTTTTTCATCTGTGAAATGAGAACATAGAAGTCCCTATTACAAGAGGTTGTTGTGAATATGAAAATAAGCCAGTGCACAGCTGATAGAAGGGGCTGGCAACTTAGTCATTATTACTTTATTAGAAGTACTCGCTCTTCATTCTCAGCCGCTTCCAGAACCTTCTAGTTTGTTCTTCCTTTAATCCTCGGCGTGACCCCACACCTGATTCCACCCTGAGTCGGTCCCAAATATTTCTCTTCAGTTTAAGCGCCTTTTTGCAGGCAAATTCTCTGGAAACCCCATTCAGGCGTCATCCATCCATCCATCCATCCATCCATCCATCCTTGCAACCAGCCATTTAACCAACAGCTGTTGAGCACTAGGCACTGTGCTGGGTGTTGTACAAGTTCCTGCTCTTAACACCCAGAGCCTCGCGGGGAAGGATGCACACATTATTCAAACAATTACCCAAATAATTAGTTAATAATTACAACTGTGACGGGAGGTGATGGCTTCAAGGAGCCAAGCCAGGAGCCTAGAGATGTAATGGAAGCTCCTGGTCTGGAAGGCCCTGCCCCAAAGGACTAGACCCCTGAGCTGAGACCTGAAGAAGGGAGTAGTCCTTGGGCATCTGGCACCGGGCATGGGGCAACATCCTTGGCCTGAAGGTGGGGTGGTTTCTGCCCTTTGGCACCACTCCCAGGACTCGTGCCCATGTCTCAAGCCCCTCCTGGGTACCACGCCCTGGGCTAGGAGCTCCAATGCGTCTTGTGGAGCCCGCAACAGCCTTATGAGGTAGGAGTACTACAATTAGTCCGGTTTCACAGCTAAAAACCTGGGACTGAGACAGCAGGTCCTTCCCCAAAGACACTGGGGGTGCCTGAGTCAGGATCCTGATCATGTTGCCTGCCCTGTCTCCAGCATCCTAGACTTTAGGTTCTGGCAACCATCTTCATTATTTTAGATCTAATGGTCTGCTTAGAATCAACTTTTTTTTTTTTCTTAGAGTATATTAAAGATTTTATTTATTTATTTGAGAGATCAAGAACGAGCAGTGGGGAGGGGCAGAGGGAGAGAGAGAGAGAAGCAGACTCCCTGCTAAGCAGGGAGCCCGATGTGAGACTCGATCCCAGGCCTCGGAGATCATGACCTGAGCTGAAGGCAGCCGCTTAACCAACTAAGCCACCCAGGTGCCCCATTAACTTACAGTATATTAAAAGTAAAGTTTATATCATTGTCCTAAATGGAAAAGAGCATCCTTTGCTATAAATAATAGGTAAGAGGAAAAAAATACATCCTGCACAATGTGACAAAAACAATGTGTTTCTTGGGTTGAATCATCTTACATTCCCAGTGCTGCACCCTTTTGGACCTCCCCCAAAACAGTGACTGTAGATGGTTCAACTTAATAACTTTTAGGTTGCTGGCAAAAGGCTTCTGCTTCCTGGTTTTAAAAAGTGAGCTCAGGGGCGCCTGGGTGGCTCAGTCAGTTGAGCTGCTGCCTTTGGCTCAGGTCATGATCCCAGGGTCCTGGGATCAAGCCCCACATCGGGCTCTCTGCTCAGTGGAGAGTCTGCTTCTCCCTCTCCCTCTGCCTGCCTCTCTGCCTACTTGTGCTCTCTCTCTCTGAAATAGATAAATAAAATCTTTAAAAAATAAATAAAAATAAAAAGTGAGCTCAGCGAGGATTAGAGAGGTGTTAAAAGCAGAGTAGCCCCATCATGAGACGTTCTTCCTCAACAAAATCAGGACTGGAAGAGAACTGGGCAGTGACTCTGTTTCCAAGGCTGCAATTTGGTGTCACTCATGCCTCATCTCCATACCACCTAAAATGACCTTGTGCCCACCAATGACTCCTGTTCCCAATTTTGAGAACCACTGAGCTAATCTTGAGGCTTATGCAGGTGGGAGAGCTGGCCCACAGAGGAGAGGAACCTGCTGGCCACAGAGCTGGGGACCTCCTGTTGTAGCTAATAATTAATGAGAGTCCTCGCTGAGCATTTGCTTAATGCCAGGTACTGTGCCCAATGAGAGATGTTTTCTTTTTCTTTTTTTTAAAGATTTTATTTATTTATTTGAGAGAAAGAGAGCCCAAGCAGGGGAGAGTGGCAGAGGGAGAGGGAGAAGTAGGCTCCCCACTGAGCAGGGAGCCCAATGCGGGGCTCGTTCCCAGGACCCTGGGATCATGACCTGAGCCGAAGGCAGATGCTTAACCGACTGAGACACCCAGGCGCCCTGAGAGATGTTTTCCTGCTTTACAGCTGAGGAAGCTAAGGCTGGTGATTGGCACAGGAATGTAAACAAATATAAAGAGAAATTAGTAGTGAGCATGGTTCTGATGAAAATCAACTGGGGGGGATGTAATAGGGAGTGACTGGGGGTCTGGGAGGGACACTATTAGACCAGGTGGCCAGGAATCTGGGATGGCTTCTGAGGGGGTGATATTTGAGCTGAGCTGAGCTCTCAGAGTCAATAAGGACACAGACACATAACCTGTAGATTCTGAGTGCCATCAAGTAGAATATTTCCTATATATGATGTCTTATGTCTGTCCTGTCCAATATGGTAGCCACTGGCCATGTGGCGCTCTTGAGCATTTCAAATGTAACTGGTGTGGTTGAAGAACTGAATTTATTTCATTTCAATTAGTTTAAATTTAAATATCCACATGTAGCTAGTGGCTACCATTTTGAGCAGCACAGAACTAGATAAAGAACTGTGTCTGGAGAATGGGTCCACGAGTCTGGAACAGAGTGTGTGAAGGGGACAGGTAGGAGATGGGGCCAAAGGGGCTTGCAAGAGTCCAGTGATAGAGTCCTGCAAACTTTGAATTTGAGAGTGGTTAGGCTATGGGTTGTATTTAAAGCCATAGAGGCACCCAGTAAATACATGTTGGAAGGATGTATGGATGGATGGATGGATACATACTTACTGCCTAGGTAGATGTGTAGGTCAGTCTCATCCCTATTCCTGAAATCCATCCCCACGGTGGGATGAGGAAATGCAGGTGGGGAGAAAGTCAGGCTTCCGCTTACCCATCAGAAGCTTCCTTGTTGCATGAACTCTGAACCCCCGACGGAGTTAGCACTTGCGCGGAAAAGGACTTCATCATCTCTTTGCCCTGACTCATCTCCATTACATGGAAGATGGCAACTCCTAGAGGCCAACAAGTGAATCATCAGTTCCTGGTCATCCAGAGCAAAATTCTGACCCTCTCCCCAAGCCCAGTGCCTCCTTCCCCGCCCCGGACCCCAATTTCCTAACATTTTCTCTTCTTCACCAGGCATCTCTCAGGAATATCCCAAGATTCTCAATGGCACCAATGGGACCAGCGGATTTCTCCCGGGTCGCTACACCTGCCGCCCCCACTCTCAGCCCTGGCAGGCAGCCCTGCTAGTTCAAGGGCGGCTGCTCTGTGGGGGAGTCCTGGTCCACCCCAGATGGGTCCTCACTGCAGCACACTGTCTGAAGGAGTATGTGGGGGTCAGGGCAGCATGAGGGTAGGGACGAAAATGGGACTGGGGTGGTGGGAGAGTGAAGCTAGATTGAGATGAGGTTGGAGTTGGGGCTGGGGTTGGGAAGGGGATTGGAGTTGAAGTGTGGAAGATGTTTGGAGAGGAGGAAAGTGGTGGAGATGGGCTTATCCTCTCTAATCACCTCCTTCCTGCACCCACAGCGGGTACAGAGTTTACCTGGGCAAGCATGCCCTGGGGCGCTCGGAGGCCGGAGAGCAGGTGAGGGAGGTAGTCCGCTCTATCCCCCACCCTCAATACCAGAGCAGCCCCACCCACCTGAACCATGACCACGACATCATGCTTCTGGAGCTGCAGTTCCCAGTCCAGCCCACGAACCACATCCGTGTCCTGCCTCTCTCCCACAACGACCGTCTCCCCGCTGGTACCTGCTGTCAGGTGTCTGGCTGGGGCACCACCACCAGCCCCCAGGGTAGGCACCCTCACAGGTGGCCTGAGGTATCAGTGGCTGGGAAAACTGGGGCAGAAACAGGAGGGAAGGTTGGAGGAGGATTCCTTTATATATATAAATAACAGAAGATGTATAGTTAAATGTTATGTATCACATATGTGTGTTTTATATATATATCCTTCATATAAATATATAAATTTATAAATATATAAAGTTATATATGTCACATATATCCTTTATATAAATGTCTATTTATATAGTTATATGTCATAGATTATGTAGTTATAGATACTTTAAAATATATTTAAATTTATAAATATGTATAAAGTTATGTTATATATATATCTTATGTAAATGTACATAGAGTTGTAAAGTTATATTATATATAATGTTATAGATCAAATATCATATAAACTTACATATTCTTTATATAAATATATAAATTAAAAAACAAATATGGTAGCATATGCTATATATCACATGTATATTTATATAAATATACATCACTATACATTTGTATATGCAGATTATATAGATTGATTTTTCTAAATCATAAATCCTATATTTAGATATGTTTGAATATAAGTTATGTATTATATAAATTATACATTTTAATACATATTTAAATAAATATGTAACATAAATTTGATATTGGCAGGTATGTATTTGTTAAACATAAGGAAATGGAGGTGTATCCTTTGTGTATAAATTACATGTGCATGAATAGAAAGTTGATCCTTATAGCAGCAAGGGCCCTTTGCATCTTCTTACTGGTGCCCAGGCTTCCTTCCATCTCATTCCCTCTTCCTCCCTGACTTGCCATCTCTCTTCCTTGTTTTCCCCATCCCCAGTCCTCTGTCTCTCACCATCTCCCACCATCCCTCTCCTCGGCTCCCTCCCTTTTATGGTTCTTCCTTCCCAATCTCGTGCATTCTTTCCATCTTCCCCTCCACTTCCCTCCTGTTTCTCTCCACACCTGCCTCCTCCATCACTTTCCCCAGATACATGTCCCATCTCTTCCCCATCTTCCCCCTTCCATCCGTTTTCTACCGACTGTCCTGTTTAACTCCCACCCCATAGCCTGTCCTAGACAGACATCCTTAGACCCTCCTCTCTCTCCTTCCCAGTGAGTTACCCCCAAACCTTACAATGTGCCAACATCCAGCTACGCTCAGATGAGGAGTGTCGTCAAGTCTACCCGGGGAGGATCACACCCAACATGCTTTGTGCCGGCACAGAGGAGGGTGGCAAGGACTCCTGCGAGGTGAGAACAAGGGGGTGGTGGGTTGCTGTGGGCCACGATGAGAAGCAAGGATGGAGGTGGGGACAGATGCTGGGGGGAAGGGACTTGCTTCTAGCCTTGAAGGAAGCAGTCTTTTAAAATGACATGTCCCCTAGCATAGAGGGTCAAGATAAAAAGAGAGTACCCATGGCTGTAGAATATAATTCACCGTAAGCCTTAGCTTTGACTGACAGTGGCGGCCCAGATCCCTGTGTTGAGATTCATAAAAGTTAGCGTTCTTTCGGACGCAAGTGACAGAAACCCAACTCCAACCAGCTTAAGCAAGACACACTGGCTTTTGTAACTGAAAAGTCCAGGGGTATCTTGCTTCAGACACAGATGGATCCAGGTGCACAAATAATATGTTTAGGACTCTGTCTCCTTTCAACTCTGCTCTTCTCTCTTCTGTTTTTGTCTTCATTCTCAATTAAGCTTTTCCCATGCAATAGCAAGATGGCCCCAGCAGCTTTGGGCTTACATCCCACCTTCCTAAGCAACTTGACTAAAAAGAGTTTTCCAGTTGTTTACGTAAACATCTTGAGTGTGAGTCTCACTAGTCTGACTTAGGTCATGTGTCCTGGACCATCACTCTGGCCAGAGCTGTGGGATTCTCTGATGGACCAAGTCTGTCATGGGACTGACTATGTGGGCCAGGAAGGGGCAGGGATAAGCAAGGATTGAGGGAAAGGGAGGGGACTTTCCCCAAAAAAAGAAAATCAGGAGGCAGTTACCAAAATAAGGGGAAATAATACTACATGGGCAAAAACCTCCACAAACACAAGAAACAAAACCTATGTTCAATAGAGGAGGCTTCTGAGACTGAGTTTTGGTTCAGTGGGAAAGAGCAGTGAATGAATTAATGATGTGTGCCTCGATTAATCAGTGACGTCTGTCTTGGGTCCAGGGGGGAGAAGTGGAAATACATGTGTGGCATACCCTAACCAGATGTGGATGAGTTTACTCAGTAGTGAGATGGCTCCAGGGAACCATAAAAGCACAGCAGAGTTGGGGGGTGGGGGGAGGCAGTGCCAGAGAACTGGGAGTGGGCGTTCAGGTAAGGTGTCACCACTCTGATGAGACTGAGGAGCAGAGAAAAATGTGGAGAGAGAAGTCTTACTCTTGGTCTCCATGTGCATCCAGCTCCATCTTTCCCTTTGTGTCTCTTTTGTTTGTCTTCTTGTCTTCCTGTTTCTCATTCTCTCTGTGTGCCTGTCTTTCTTTGTCTCTGCCTCTGAGTGTGTCTCTATTTTTCACTCTCTCCCACATGTCCCAGCCTGTGCCCTTGGCTCCACCAAGGACCCCACCTCTCTCTCTTCCCCCACTCAGGGCGACTCCGGGGGCCCCCTGGTCTGTAATGGAACACTCCATGGCATCATCTCCTGGGGAGACTTCCCATGCGGTCAGCCAAACCGGCCTGGTGTCTACACTCGAGTCTCTCAGTATGTTCTGTGGATCCAAGACACAATTCGAAAACATAAAACCCAGGACCAGAAATGGACGAAGGGCCCACAATAAAAGCCTGGTTGGCTCACCTGCCTCCTTCCTCCCTCTGTGCCCTCCTCACTCCATTTGTCCAGTTAGCCCAGCCCATCTTGGCCCCTCCCAAAGTTCTACTTGAACCAGTGATCCATGTTCTCAGTGTGTCTGATCCTAGCTGACGTTTCGTGTTTCAAAAGCATTCAGTCACTTCCAATATTATGGTCTCCCAGATACTGCATCCTGAAACACCTTGGTACCCTGAACGTTCCAACCCAGACAACATTCCAGGACTCCCACTGTTTCAACATAATCGCTGATAGCCATCTGAATGTTCTGTCTGTGGAACACACTAAATACACCCATTGGCCCGTCTCAACAATATTCTCTGTCCCGTGAATGGAACTTCCTTGACAACATCCTATACCCCTTCAAATATTTATTTATTGCCAACATTCCAGACACTTCTGTGTTTGGTGCTCAAGAAAGTTCTAGACTCCTGTGATATTTCATCCTGAAAATATGATCTTGTGCCCAGAATCTGCCCCAACAATATTCTAGGCACATCTGAATGATTAATCGCATCACAGCTAATATTGAATCCTCATAAAGGTTCATTCTCACATAGTTTGGGGTCTCCCAAGTGTCCCTTCTCTACCTACATCCCACGTTTTGCCAGTATTCCCTGTCTCTGAATCCCTATGCCCACTAAAGGTCACTAGCACACTAGATTAGCATTCTGGGGTTCAGTACCCAGAAGGGCCTCCATGCCTAGACCCTATTATCTGCCAAGTATTCGGTCTTTTTATCTCCCCCACAAGCATCTTTGTTCAGTGACCCCAAATGCAGTGGTTAAATGCTCAAGCCACCGTGTCCTTGCTTTGAACAAAACATAGAACTCACTGCCCCTCTATTTTTTCATCTGTAAGTGGGGATCGTCATTGCTCCTCATAGCACTGTTATGATTTTTTATTTATTTTTTTAAATTTTATTATGTTATGTTAGTCACCATACAATGCATCATTATTTTTTGATGTAGTGATCCACAATTCATTGTTTTCATATAACACCCAGTGCTCCATGCGGTACGTGCCCTCCTTAATACCCATCACCGGGCTAACCCATCCTCCCACCCCCCTCCCCTCTAAAACCCTCAGTTTGTTTCTCAGAGTCCATAGTCTCTCATGGTTCATCTCCCTCCGATTTCCCCCTCTTCATTTTTCCCTTATGATTAATGTTAAGCACTTCCATTATTATTATTCGCATGGTTCTCTATAGAACATCATCTTAGGGTGTCAACAACAACCCCTCAAATTTGCAGTGTCCTAAAAGTGTTCCATTTGGGGTTCCTGGCTGGCTCAGTTGGTAGAGCATGCAACTCTTGATCTCAGGGTCCTGAGTTCAAACCCCACTCTGGGCATAGAGCTTACTTAAAACAAAACAACAAAAAAAGAAGTTACTTTTTTCAGCATTTGTTCAATGCTGACCATCTGCAGCCACCCTCCTGGGTGTTGGTAAATACAACTTTATTTATTTAGCAAATATTGGCACTTATCACGAGCCAGGCACTGTTGCGGGCACAGCTGATAAACAGTGAATTAGATAAAACTTCTGCCCTGTAGAGCTTGCGTTCTTTGCAAGGAGACACAATTACAAAAAAAAAAAAAAAAAAAGAATAAGGAGATAGACTGAAGTGGCAATGTGAACCATGGCAAAAAAGCAGAGACAAAGGATAAGGAATGTTGGGTTGGGAGAGTGAGTGGAGTTGCTATTTTATTTTTTTATGTAAGTTCTATGCCCAACGTGATGCTTGTACTCATGACCCTGAGATTGAGTCACATGTTCCACCGCCTGAGCCACCCAGGTGCCCCGGAGTTGCTATTTTTTATTTTTTTTAAAAGATTTTATTTATTTATTTAACAGAGACACACAGCGAGAGAGGGAACACAAGCCGGGGGAGTGGGAGAGGGAGAAGCAGGCTTCCCGCAGAGCAGGGAGCCCCACGCGGGGCTCGATCCCAGGACCCTGGGATCATGACCCCAGCTGAAGGCAGATGCTTAACGACTGAGCCACCCAGGTGCCCCCAGAGTTGCTATTTTAAATAGGATGGTCTGGGAAAGAGCCCTGAGATGGTGACATTAAAAACAAAAACAAAAACAAAAACAAAATAAAACAATGAAAGGATGGAGGGAGAGAGCCAAGCGCACATCTGGGGAGCAGCGCCCCATGTAGAAAATACAAGTACAAAGGCCCTGTGGCAGAAGCCAGCCTGGTGCACCTGAAGATTGGGAAGATGGTGAAGAGGTTGGTGTGGAAGTGACTGCACTTCAAGAGCTCAGGCAGGAGGTGAAAGTTCTTGGACCAGGTGATGTTCTCAGGGGAGTTAAGGAGGCAGATTCTGGATCTGCTTGAAGAGCTTGTTGGACAGTATCTGCTGACATCAGATGAAGAAGCCAAGGAGACCTCAATGCTTTGGCCTGAGCAACCGTATACTAAATGGAGCTGCCATTTACTAAATTTGGGGAAATTTTGGAAGGAAGAGATTTGCAGAGGAATACTGGGAGTTTTTGTTTTGAAGTGTTTATTAGACAGTCAAGTGGCAATAAACTCTGTCCTCAGGGGATTTACAGAAAATTAACAACTAAACTAAACTAAATAACTGCAAATTGTGATGATTTCTATGTGATAATAAATGTAATCCATGAAGCATCTAAACAGGGTTCTGTGTTAGAAAATTAGAAGGGAGGCTGTTTTCCACAGGTAGTCAGCAAGGGCTTCTTGGAGGAGGTGGCATTTGGCTGAAGATCTAAAAAGTGAGAGGGATCCATACTGTGCAAAGAACAGAAGGAGGGAGCCATTGTCTTTCAGTGTCCACCATCCCTGTTTCCTATCGGGGAGACTGTAGTTTAGTGTTTAAAAGCACAGGGGGTGGGGGCTCCTGGTTGCCTCATTCGGCAGAGCATGAGACTCTTGATCTTGAGGTTGTGAGTTCAAGCTCCATGTTGGATGTACAGATTACTTAAAAATAAATAAAAATGAATAAATAAAAGCACAGAGGATGGAGTCTGAAGGATCTGGTTTTGGATGGAAGAATCTTTATCTTTTGTGAGTGTCTGTTTCCTCCTCTGGTACTAACAGGACCTACTGCTCAGGGTTGTTAAAAGATTGACATTTAGGGGCGCGTGGGTGGCTCAGTCGTTAAGCATCTGCCTTCGGCTCAGGTCATGATCCCAGGGTTCTGGGATCGAGCCCCGCATCGGGCTCCCTGCTCGGCGGGAAGCCTGCTTCTCCCTCTCCCACTCCCCTGGCTTGTGTTCCCTCTCTCGCTGTGTCTCTGTCAAATAAATAAATAAAATCTTTAAAAAAAAAAAAAAGATTGACATTTAAAGTCTGCACTCAGCCAACTTCTCAATCAGAGCAGCATGATGTAGTAGCTAAGAACAGAGTTTCTGAGGCCAGGCTGCCTGGGTGTGAATTCCAGCTCTGCTGCTTATTTAACCCCATGACTTACCTTCTTCATGCCTCAGTTTTCCTACCACTCAAATGGGTATAACACTGGTACTTAACACCAAATTGCATAAAGACCTAAAAGCTAAGGGTCGAACCATAAAGCTAATGGAAGATAATGACAGAGAAAATTTTTGTGACTTAGGGGTGAGGAAAGACTTTAAAACTTCAGATGGACTAATCATAAGGCAACAATTGTTTAATCTGACTAAGGATTTTCAGTTCAACAAAAGACAACAGGAACAAAGTAAATCAATGGGTGAAGATACTTGCAAAGTGTAATATTGACCTGGTGTTGGTATCTAAAATGTGCAAGGAAATCCTGCACATAAACAAGAAGAATACTCAGGGCTATGAATGCATCTGCAGAGGAGGAAACAAACAGGAAGTTAAGATGAAAGGTGTACAGACTTATTAGTCATCTAAGAAACACAAATACAAATAACAACCTCTTTATGTTTATTAGATAGAT
>NC_138384.1:46811418-46863164 GCF_054177405.1 Leptonychotes weddellii | reverse complement strand
AAAGTGTAATATTGACCTGGTGTTGGTATCTAAAATGTGCAAGGAAATCCTGCACATAAACAAGAAGAATACTCAGGGCTATGAATGCATCTGCAGAGGAGGAAACAAACAGGAAGTTAAGATGAAAGGTGTACAGACTTATTAGTCATCTAAGAAACACAAATACAAATAACAACCTCTTTATGTTTATTAGATAGATCAGAAATCTTTAAAGTGAAATAACCCATGTATTGGCAGGGATGCAGAGACAATACTCTAGTGCACAGCTGGTGTGAATGGACACTGTCCAATTCTTTTGGGAAAGTAATTTGGCACTCCTTGGCTGAATTAAGTATGTGCACACCCTAGGACCCAGAAGTTCCACTCCTGAGGTCTATCCTAGGGCAGTGATCACGCAGATCACAAAGAGGCAAGTATGAAGTGTCTGTCACTCATTTCTTTTTTTTTTTTAAAGATTTTATTTATTTGACAGAGAAAGACACAGCGAGAGAGGGAACACAAACGGGGAGTGGGAGAGGGAGAAGCAGACTCCCTGCCGAGCAGGGAGCCCGATGCGGGACTCGATCCAGGGACTCCAGGATCATGACCTGAGCCAAAGGCAGTCACTTAACCAACTGAGCCACCCAGGCGCCCCTGTCACTCATTTCTTTGTTGTGCTGGGAATTAGAGGAAAACTGAGCACCCACCAATGAGGGTGGGGGTGGATGTTAGGACATGGTGGAGAGCACCATGGAGGACTACACAGCATTTACAAGCAACAGGCTAGATGCACACGCGATCGGAATCTTAAAGGTATAGTGCTACCAACTTCAATGGTGAAAGTTAAAAAGATTGACAGTATTAAGTGTGGACAAAGATGTGGGGCACTGGAACGCTTATACGCTGCTGGTGGCAATGCAAAGTGGGACAACCACTTTAGAAAACATTGGGCAATTTCTTTTTTTTTTTTTTTAAGATTTTATTTATTTATCTGAGAGAGAATGGGAGACAGAGAGCATGAGAGGGGAAGGGTCAGAGGGAGAAGCAGACCCCCCGCTGAGCAGGGAGCCCGATGTGGGACTCGATCCCAGGACTCCAGAATCATGACCTGAGCCGAAGGCAGTTGCTTAACCAACTGAGCCACCCAGGCGCCCGGGCAATTTCTAATAGAGTTAAACATACACATCATATGATCCTGCAATGCCACTCCTAGGCAATTTCTTATAGAGTTAAACATACACATCATATGATCCTGCAGTGCCACTCCTAGGTGCCTGGCTAAGAGAAATGAAAACATATGCCCACACAATGATGTGTACATGAATGTTTATAGCAACATTATTTGGAATAACCCGGAAACTGGAAGCAACCCAGATATCCAACAACTGGTGAATGGATGAAGGCTGTTGTATATCCATGCTGTGGGATACTGCACAGCAATAAAAAGGAATGAACTATTGACAGAAAAATGCAAAAACATGGGTGATTCTGAAATGCATTATGTTAGTGAGAGAAGCCAAACATTTATATGATCTAAAAGGCAAGATGGGGCGCCTGGGTGGCTCAGTTGGTTAAGCGACTGCCTTCGGCTCAGGTCATGATCCTGGAGTCCCGGGATGGAGTCCCGCATCGGGCTCTCTGCTTGGCGGGGAGTCTGCTTCTCCCTCTGGCCCTCCCCCCTCTCATGTGCTCTCTCTCTCTCTCATTCTCTCTGTCTCAAATTAAAAAAAAATAATAAAATAAATAAATTAATTAATTAAAGGCAAGATGATAGCGGCAGAATGTAGATCAGTGGCAGCCTGGGGCAGAGGAGGGAGGGAGAGCTTTTGCAGAAGGGGTGCAGGGCAGCTTAAGGATGGGGAAGAAGGTGAGAGGTACTGTTCTATGTTTTGATTATAGTGGAGGTTGCCCAATAGTCTCCAGTTTCCAAAATTCATCAAATCGAACACCTAAAATGAATGGATTTTAATTTATGTAAATAATACCTTCTTTAAAAATGAAAAAAAAAAAAGCTTAGTTCTGAGCTTAAAAAAGAAAAGCTGTATACCACAATGCTGCTGACATAAATTCAAACTACACAGAACTCTACACAGTGCTTTGCACATAAAACAATATACAATTTGTAAGAACATATTCTAATAAAAAAATATACAACACTGTGAATGTACTAAGTGCTATTAAACTGTGCGCCTTAAATGGTGAACTTTATGCGAATTTAAGTTTATCTTTTTAATTTTTAAAAACGTAAAAATTTTATTTATGTGACTCTCATAGTTTTTAAAAGGCTATGCAATAAAAAATACAATAGCAGAAGGTACTCATTAATAAAGGTAACAAAGGATACATAGTAACAAAGACAATAACAAAGATACATAGTAATAAAAGCAACAGCAAAAGATATACAGTAACAAAGATAATAGCAAAGATATGCAATGGTGAGGACAATAGCAGAAAGGGAAGGAGACAAAAGGAATAAGGTAATAAGGAAAACGAAAGAGGGACATGTACACATCACTCACAATAATGTGCCACCAGCGAATTCCTCTCTGCACACCTGAGGCTTTAGAACACTCTAATCACAAACTAATGATGTACTATATGTTGGCTGACTGAACATAAAAAGAAAAAAAAGATCTAAATATATTAATACATTTAAAAAAAAAAATAGCACCTACGTGGTGAGAGGGGTCTTGGGAGGATTAATTGCATTAATATGTGAAAAGCACTTCAGAACACCTGCCACCCGAGTGAGTGCTTACTGAGCAGTGCTCTCATTAGTACGGATCATTGTTCTTATTGACAAAATTGTTATGATGATTTGTCTCCAAGGCCCCAGAGCCAGAGCAGACAGCCTTGGGCGATTTGGGAGCAGCCAGCTGGGGATTTGGGAGAATGGGAGGCGGCCGCCCAAATCCTTCTTGTGGAACAAAAAATAATGACATACCTGAGTTGGAGGTTCTGCCTGGCCAACAACACCTTAATTCAGAAAGGCTAGCCAGGTGGCCAGGCTTCTCAGGCATCCCTCCGCCCGCCCTCCCTTCCTCTCCTGGGATTTTGCAGCCACCTGCCCTCCTCTTCCTGTTTTCGTGCAGGGGAATTTTAATAACAATGGAATCCTGTGCGGGAGGGATTTGGAAAGCTGGTGGTTGTGAGGGAGGGGCTAGAAAAGTCTTGGAAAAGACTGAAGAGACTGAAAGCCTTCGGAAGGGGAGTGTGTCAGAGGGATAACCACGCTTCCCAGCGTTGGCCTGGCACATCAAGCCCTTGCTTTTTATTCTCCCAAGGCCCCGGGTGGGGAGATGTCAGCTCCCAGACTAGACTTAGGCTAAGAGTTCTCCCTCTAGTCTGAAGGGTCCAGGCCAAGCTCAGCCACTTCCCCTACTGAGAGGCCTTTTAGGAGGGACTAGGCTGGACTTCCCAAATGAATGGACTGAACTTCCCAAATGAATGGACTAGACCACTGGACTTCCCAGCCTAGTAGGGGTATTGGTCTCAGCACGCAGTCCCAATGTGTGGAGGTGGGGTTCCCCAACACCATCAAGCAATTGTCCCACAGTTTAGGTTAACTACGCTACCAGGAGGTAGTGTCAGATCACATAGGTTAAGGGCTCAGTCCTGCAAGACTGCCCCCTACCTCTGCCTTCAGATGCCAGTCTCAAGTCCTAGTTCTTTACCCGTGCTTCTGGCCAAGTGCTGTATAGATCGGAGGGTTCCACGACGTCCTCCTTGGGTTGGAATAATTTGCCAGAGGGGCTCACAGAACTCAGAGAAACATTTTACTTACTTGATTACCAGCTTACTGTAAAAGGATAAAACTCAGAACAGCCAGGTAGAAGAGATGCATAGGGCAAGATTTGTGGGAAGGGGTACGGAGCTTGCTTGCCCTGTCTGGGCGCACCATTCTCTCCGCATGCGTTCACCAACCTGGAAACCCTCTGAGCCCCCGTCCTTTTGGGTATTTATGGAGGCTTCACTGCAGAGATACAATTGATTAACTCATTGTCCATTGGTGATTGATTCCATCTGCAGTCCCAGTCCCCTCCCACTCTTAGGTGCATTCATACGACAAAAGACACCTTTTTTGTTTGTTTGTTTGTTTCATTAGGAAATTCCAAGAGTTTTAGGAGCTCTGTGCCAGGAATGGGGACTAAGACCAAAAACATACTTCTTATCCTAAATCACAGTATCACAGGGGCAATGGGCATATAAGCCCGTTTCCATTCTAACGGGTTCAATGACAAGACAAAAGAAGCAGACAGGCTGTGGGAGGGTAGAGGGGGCGGAGGCCCAAGTGAGGATTTTTGGAGGAGAGATAATGGAGGATAATGTCGTAGTCACCCCACAGAAACAGGATGGACTCCTCCATCTGAAAGTTGGCCCACATGTCTGGCCTTGACATGCCACACACGCACTACAGGGTTCCTCCTGCCTCTGGGGTGGCCACATTTGGCACTGTGAACAGGAGTGTAGATGACCACGGGGTCTTTCTCATCATGCTGTCCTGCTCACTGGCCCTGCTGTCTGCTGGTGAACGTGCATTTGAGACTGTGCTGCTTGGCACTGCATCTGCTGTTGTAGACTTAACCGACCCAAGTCAGAAGCTTCCATAGTTGGCCTTCAGGAACAGAGGTGTGGGGCTGGGGGCTTCCATCAAGTGGCCCTGGGTGGCATGTCTGCACCCAGACCTATCTGTGTGCCTCTTCCCAGCCCAAGAGTTCTGGGCAGGGGTGGAGTGGGGCGGGGGGCTGAAAGTTCCAACCCTCTAATCATGCTGTTGGTTCTCCTGGCAACCAGATTGCATTTTCCTCACCTCAGCAGCATAAATTCTGGTAGAGTTGAAAGCAGATTTCGGCTCAGGTCATGATATCAGGGTCTTGAGATCGAGCCGGGGCAGGCTCTGGGCTCAGCGCGGAGTCTGCTTGTCTCTCTCCCTCCCCTAGCCGTGCAAGACACCAATGGCTGCAGAGGGCCAGACCTCTGGAGGCAGATTTCCGGGCCAGGAGCTAGGGAGCAATGAGTGGTGGCTGCAGTCTTGGGATGGGATGTCTCAGAAGAAGGAAGAGACACTGGGTCCTAGGGAGAATCAGTGTCCCAAGGGTCCAGACCGGAGGATCGGCTGGGAGCTAGGGCCACAAGATGGAGTGAGCAGGGTCTGAGAACAAGTTGGTGGGACAGTTGGGGAGCTGGGTTTGGGTCATCCAGGAGGCTGTTGGATGCACAGACCTGGAGCCAGGAAGAGACTAAGAGCCATGCTATCACAGGTGACAGGTGAAACTGCCCCGTGTAGGCAGTCAGTGTGGAGAACAAGGCTTAGGACAGGCCCTGGGAACTCCCTTGTTTGTCAAGGCACCAGGGGAGGAAAAAAGACCTATTCATTACTGAGAGGCAGAAAGTGGGAGGGAAACCAGAAATGCATGAAGGAGGAAGGGGCAGGCCAGGTGGAAGGCTGCCTGAAGACTGAGTAAAGTGAGGACCAGGAGACCATGGGATTGCTCAATAGGGAAGTCTCTGGAGACCCAAACAGACAGAGGCTGTGGGGAGCAAGTGGTGAGTAGATCTCCGTGGATAAGTTTGACTGGGAAGGATGGAAGAGAAACAGGGCAAGGCTCTGAGAGTGGTGGGGGCCACTGGTTCTGATGCAACTCTGTGGTCCCAGTGTCACCCAGCAGAGGGTCAGGCACACAGGGCATTTTGAAATGTTTGTTGAGTGAATGCATGAGTGAATGAATGGGACAGAGAATGAGAAGAGAGAGAGAGAGAGACAGAAGACAAAGAACAGCACCAAGCCGTAGCTGATAGTTCTTCACAGCTGAGAAAAAGATTCTGTCATCTAAGTCAGCTTTGAAAACTCCTTCTTGAGAAAGAAACTGGGAAGGGCAATTTTGAGAGTGTCTTCACTTAATGTACCTGATATCCTCACCCATCTTTTGTTGCCTTGTTTGATGATCCCAAGAGGTAGTAGTGTGTGGACAGGGAGCTGCCTCCCAGCCCCATCTTTCAGATGAACAAACAGGTCAAGCCAAAGCCTGATGGCCCCCAGTGAGTCATGGTGTGAGCTGAGGTTTCAGCTCAGTCTGTAGGATTCCAAAAGCTATCCTACTTTGAAACCTGTGAGAACATTCCTACGTTCCTCTGTTCACCCCTGTACTCATTCAGTTAGCCATTCATTTGTTCATCCATATCTTTGGACAATGATTAATGATACAGGCTCTGGAGACAGCCTGCTTGGGTTCAAACTCTGGCTCTGGCACTGGCCAGCTACATGAGTATGGGTGAGTGACTTTATCTAGTCCTGCCTCAGTTTCCACATCTGTGATGGTCTCCATGCTGTGGGCCCTCGCCCCAGGTGTTGGCATAGCTGAGTTCTCTCGAAACAGGCTGCATGTTGAGCTTACAATGATGCCCAACAGTAAAGCGTGGAGCTCGGGACTTGAGAGCTCTGGGGGGCTCCCCAGGGGAGGTGGCAAAGGTGCTCAGCTCTCCCTGAGTGCGGGAGGTGTGAGCATGAGGTTGTGAGCCAGTCCGTGCCCTCTTGAAGCCCCCAGCTACAAAAGAAGGGATTGGCTTTTTCCAGAAGCCACAAGTTGCAAGACTGTATGTCAAAAGAGAACCACTAGGTAGCCACTCCCCACTCCCTAGGACATCAGCCTCCTGAGTACAGAGTCTCTTTGGGGGCTGAAGAAAATGTCCTGGAATTAGATTGTGGTGATGGTTGCACAGTGGGTTGAGTGTGGTGGAATTCGCTGAATTGTGGACTTGAACATGGTTCAAGTGCTTAGTTTTATGTTATGTGAAGTTTGCTTTAAAAAAGTAGAGGCAAGGGTGCCTGGGTGTCTCAGTCGGTTAAGCGTCTGCCTTCGGCTCGGGTCATGATCCCAGGGTCCTGGGATCGAGCCCCATGTCGGGCTCCCTGCTCAGCAAGAGTCTGCTTCTCCCTCTCCCTCTGCCATTCCCCACCCCACTTGTGCTCTCTCTATCTCTCTGTCAAATAAATGAATAAATAAATCTTAAAAAAAAAAAAAGTAGAGGCAGAAAGAGAAGACAAGAGAGAGTGGGAGAGAGAAAGAAATCTGTTGGGGAACCATAGGTGTTTTGGGTTTTTTGCCGATATTTTATTTTATTTTAAAGACTTCTTATTGTAAGTAATCTCTACACCCAACATGAGGTTCGAACTTGCAGCCGCAAGATCAAGAGTTGGCACGCTCTACTGACTGAGCCAGTCAGGCGTCCTGGCCAGTATTTTAAAATCAGGAAATGTCCTACCATAAATCTGAATTTCCAGCTTCTTTTGAAAAGCCATGGGAACTGACAGTGCTGGTGTGTGTTCCAGAGGGCAGCTCCCTACTGGAGCTGAGAGTGAATTATATGGCATGTAAATTGCATCTCCATAAAAGCAGAGCCCCCAGAAATCCAGAAATAGAGAGGGCTTGAGTTAGGTGGTGTCTCAAAACAAATCAAAAGCTAAGGACAGCACAGATTGTCTTGTCCCTGGTTCTCTCTCCGTCCCCTGTCCCTTTCTTTCTCAGTGGAAGCCCTCATGCAGAAAAAACCCCAGACTTTCAAGGAATTAGATAAATCGACCACATGCTAATAGGAAGAGTGGGCTTCTTTGCAGGAAACAGGGTGGACTGTGCATTGAGAAAATTCAATTAGAATCAACTCTGGGGAACCCAGTTTAGAAACCTCTTCAGAGTCTCTTCCTGATCACCTATTTCGAAATCTCTTCCTTCTCTGTCTGGGCTCTCTCTGCTCTTGCTTTCCCTGCTTCTCCCTTCCACAGTCTGAGCTCTTAGCCACCTACCCTCCTGCCTATTTCCTGCACAGGGTGCGGAGGGGTCCAGGTGTGGGCGTCCCACTCTCCCTCAGCCTTCCTCACCTCTCCGGGAATCGGGATTAGAACCCAGCTCTCAGATCACCTTGAGTCATGGGTCTCTGGCGCTGGCTTAGAAAGGAGGGGAGGGGCGCCTGGGTGGCTCAGTTGGTTAAGCGACTGCCTTCAGCTCAGGTCATGATCCTGGAGTCCCTGGATCGAGTCCCACATCGGGCTCCCTGCTCGGCGGCGAGTCTGCTTCTCCCTCTGACCCTCCTCCCTCTCATGCTCTCTGTCTCTCATTCTCTCTCTCTCAAATAAATAAATAAAATCTTAAAAAAAAAAAAAAGAAGGAGTGGGGTCAGGTCTTCGCACAACCGTCCTGGGCCCCTCCCCTGCCACCCTACCCCCATTTAGTTATAAATTTCAATTAGGTGCCATTAGCTGAGAAGAGTTTCTACAGGATTAGAGGGTGCTCCACCCCATGTCTTCCTGGTCCCCTTCTTTCAACCCGGAAATTGCATGGGCTGGGACAAAGAGAGTTAAAAGCTGTGTCAGCTGCCGGTCTGGGGCAGACAGACGGAAGGAGGGGGACAGGTGGGGCAGCATGACAGGTGGCTGAGAAGCCAGGTGGACAGTGGGAAAGTTGACTGGCAGGGTGGCAGGTGGATGACAGGACAGGTAGGTAGTGGACAGACAGATAACAGAGACAGACAGGCTGAAACTGTGACAGCCACATGGAGGACCCAGCAGACAGAGGGACAAGGTGAGGAGGGGGCAGGTGGTCACCAATAGGGTGACACCCAAGACAGAGGGGGAATGGGCAGGCATCCTGTCCTCTTGGGAGCTGCTGGTGGGAGGGGTGGGCTAAGCAAGGGTGGGTTGACAGGGAAAGGGCCGTCTCTGAGATCCCCCCACATTTCCCAGGACCTGGAGGTGGGCCACCCTGGGTTCCAGTGTCTTGTTGCTCCTCTCTGCTACTGGTGAGTTCCCCAGGAGGATGGGAGCCCCAACTCCCCTTCCAGGTCTGGTCCCCAGCCTGGCACGGAGGAGGGCAAGGTGCTGCCTCTGTGCCTCCGATCACCTCCACCTCTTGGGGCCCTGCCACCTCTGTCCCCTGTATCTTTTGATCTATCTCTCCTCTGTGTCTTCCTGTCACTACGCCTCTGTCCTTTCTCTGTCTCTGTCTGCCTCTTATCTTTAAGTATCTCTCTGTCTCTTTCTCTTTCTCTTCCTCTCTGTGTCTCTGGGCACTGCTGGGTCTTCTTGTATTTGTCACTGGGTCTGTGTCTCCCTGTCCCTCACTCTCTCTCAGGGGCTCTGTCTTTCTCTTGCCTCTCTGTGTCTTCATCTCTGCATCTCTCTTCCTATCTCTGACTCCCAGTCTCTAGATCTCTGACCCTACCTCTCTGGCCCACACCCCTGTCCTCAGGGCTCAGTCAACCGACCACAGAGAAGATTATCAAAGGCAAGGAATGTGCCCGTCACTCGCAGCCTTGGCAGGTGGGGCTGTTTGAGGGCACCCACCTGCGCTGTGGGGGGGTCCTCATTGACCGCAGGTGGGTCCTCACAGCGGCTCACTGCAGTGGCAGGTAAGCCCCTGTCTGGGTGGTCCCTTCTAGGGGTAGGCAAAGGAAAGGTGGTGGGAAAGGGAGCCCTCAGGGTAGGGGCTCAGGAGAGGGGGGTGCCATGGAGTAAGGAGATGGTCCTGCCACAAGAAGGTCTGAGGCTAGACAAAGAGTAAGACTTCCTCAACAATGGGCCTGGGGTGAGGGAGGGGCAGGAAGGGTCCTGAAACCTGCCCACCTACCTGCTCCCATTCCCTTGTGTTACCCTTCCTTCCCAGATGACCTCTGTCACCATCCCAGCCTTTCTCTGACCCAGTCTGGGCAACCTCTCTGGGCCTCAGCGGTCCCATCTGTAAAATGAGGGGATTGGGCTTTTTTGGTCTGAAACTTCGAGGTTTTTTTTCAAAAGGGAAGTTTCAGACGTGAAGAGACGGATTGATTCAGGGACAGAACAGAGGGAGTCCACTCATTACTCACTCATTCCTTCAGCTGAGGGTGCTGACAGCCCAGGCAGCCTCTGGGTGGTAAGAACAGAGCAGTGAGTATGACAGTTGGATGTCTCTGCCTCAGCTAAGAGGATCGGGAAGGGACAGAGATGCAGGGGCTTGGGGAGGAGAAGTAGGCAAACACAGGAAATGGAAAGATGGTGAGAGAGGTGAGAGACAGAGCAAGCCTGTGAGGGAGTGAGGACAGACACTGAGGTGCAGAACAGCAGAGAGGCTGGAGGGCTGGGGATCCAGGGACCCACCCCACCCTCGCTGAGCCACCTTGACCCCCAGCAGGTACTGGGTGCGCCTGGGGGAGCACAGCCTCACCAGGCTGGACTGGACGGAGCAGATCCGGCGCAGCGGCTTCTCCATGACCCACCCTGGCTACCAGGGAGCCCTGCATAACCATGACAACGACCTCCGGCTCCTGCGACTGGGCACCCCCGTCCCTTTGACTCGAGGCATCCAGCCCCTGCCCCTGCCCACCACCTGTGCACTGGCCGGCACCAAGTGCCAGATCTCAGGCTGGGGCATCACCAATCAACTATGGAGTAAGGGGGCATCAGGGTCAGGGCTCAGGATGGGCAAAGTCTGGGGTGTAAAGCAAGAGATCAGGAGTCATGCCATTCAACAGAAGGCTGGGTCAAGGGTCAAACATGAGGATTGTGGTGTGGGGTCAGAGATCATGGTGGACCAGGGGTCTTGGGAGTCAAAGTGGTTAAGGGGTTGGGTATAGAGTCAGAAGTCATGGGTCAGGATGTGGTTGGAGGCCAGAGTGATGGCAGGGGTCATCAGACTGGAGCAAAAGGCATATATAAATAGGATCTTGGGGGCGCCTGGGTGGCTCAGTTGGTTAAGCGACTGCCTTCGGCTCAGGTCATGATCCTGGAGTCCCGGGATCGAGTCCCGCATCGGGCTCCCTGCTTGGCGGGGAGTCTGCTTCTCCCTCTCCCACTCCCCGTTTGTGTTCCCTCTCTCGCTGTGTCTTTCTCTGTCAAATAAATAAATAAAAAAAAATCTTTAAAAAAAAAAAATAAATAAAATAAATAAATAGGATCTTGGGGTAATGGGTCATGGACTCGAGTGTTAGAGGTCACTGTAGAATTGAGGACATGGGATCCAGATGTTGCACAAGCTGGCCATAATCTGAGGGTGGAAACTGGGATTCGATCAGGGATCACTGGTCTGGGATTAGAAGCCCTAGAGGTTAGGGGTCATGAGGTCCCGGCTCAAATAAACAGGGATCATAAGTCCCTTTGGAGTTGGCACCAATGGTTTATCACTGAGTTTAGAAGTTTAAGAGAAGACAAGGAGTGTGGGGTCTGGAGACAGAGAGGGAAAGGAGGTCAAGTTGGGATCTAAGTATAATAAGATTGAAGGTCAAAGGTCACAGCATCTGGAATTTAAGGAGAAAAGTGGGTCTGGATTCATTGCTTCTGAGGTTGGAGGGACAAAGGGTGTCTTGAGTTATGGCACTCAGAGTCATAGGTTAAAGGTCGGGGGACTGGGTCAATGAACTGGGGCAAGGGTCACTATGAAATGAAGTAATAAATCTGAAATTTAAACGTTTGCAGATTGGAGTGGGGGGTCATAGGAAAAGGGCAGGGTATAGACTTATATTTGGCTTCCTTGAGTAGAAGGAGGTGGCCCCCAAGTGGGAGCTTTGGGAAACCCTGTGGCTTCTATCTTCCACCCGCAGACCCATTCCCGGACCTGCTGCAATGCCTCAATGTCTCCATCGTTTCCAGTGCCACCTGCCGGGCTGTGTTCCCCGGGAGAATCACGGACAACATGGTGTGTGCCAGCGGCATGGAAGGGGCGGATGCCTGCCAGGTGCGTGAATGCCGGCAACGCATGGTCACCCAGGGTAGGAAGTTGGGGACAGAGCAGGGAGGATGGGGGAGAGAGAGAGGTCAGAAGGAAGGGGAGGCGCAGGACAAGGCAGGGAGAGCCAGGTGATGGAGGACAGAGAGAAGGAGGGGTGGGTGGAGAGAACAGAGGGAGGGAGGGAGGGAACAGAGAAGGAAAGATGGGAGGGGCACAGGAGAGGGAGAGGAAGAGAAGATGGGGGAGGGCAAAGAGGTGGCGGGGATTTGGAACTGAGGTGTGTAACCGGTTGTCTCTCCCCATACCATCCTCCAACTGATGCTGGCCCAGGCAAGAGCGAGAGAATCTAGGATGGAGGCAGGAAAGGAGGCTGGTGGCCTCTCCTGTCCTCGAATTCTGCTCCCTTGCTCCCTTGGCTCCTCCAGGTTGGGGGCTGCCCCACCCTACTTGCTAAGGCTCCAGCCTTTGTGCCTGAGAGAACCTTTATAGATCCTGCCTTCCTTTGCTGGGATTGGTCACTGATGGGGTGCTCTTTCCCTCATTGGTCAGTGCCCCAGCCAGTCGTCCTCTATAGAATTCTTATAGGTCCCCACCTCCTTTGCTGGGATTGGTCATTGAAGTTACTCTCTTCACTCATTGGTCAGAGATCTAGCCATTGTCCTTGAGAAGCCCCCTCCCCCACCTTTTATGGAGTCCTGCCTTCCCTGGGATTGGCGCCCTAGGAACAGCGTGTTCTTCCCTGTTGATCAGTCACTGCTGGGGAGGGAGCGTGGGGAACGTGGCAGTGCTCTTCTCTGATCACCAGACTTGGATCCTGTCTTCAGGGCCTGGGAATGGGTTTGGGGGTCGGGGCAAGGACAATGGGAACAGGATTTCTCGCTTATTCATTCGGTGCTGCTTCTCCTTCTGTATTCCAGGGCGACTCTGGGGGCCCCCTGGTGTGCGGAGGAGTCCTTCAGGGTCTGGTGTCCTGGGGGACCGTGGAGCCTTGCGGGCAGGAAGGCATCCCAGGGGTCTACACCAATATTTGCAAATATGTGGACTGGATCCGGATGGTCATGAGGAACAACTAACCTGCTCCCTCCACCTCCACCCCTCAGCCTGGGGGCCACACTGACTGACCCTCGGAGCACCAACGCGTCCTCCGTCCTCCGTTATCAGCCCTGGCTCCAACTCCCCTTGGGCTGGGGATCTTCTTCCGAGTACTCCAACTCCAGCCAGCCCTTCTAAGTCCCAGGTTTGGAGGAGGAAGGAATGTGTGACTTCCTTGAATAAATATAACGAGCTCTGTCTGTCTATTTGATATCCCCGTGCTGGTTGACACAGGAGGGAGGCTCATCAGTCCCCCTACCCACAGATGTAGGAATAGAGACCACAGAGGGCAAGAGTTTTCCCTTAGGGGTCACTCAGGAACGGAGGAGAAAAGGTTACTTATAACAATAAAAATAAGGGCCTTTTTTTCCCTCTCTCTCTCTCTCTCTATCCAGCACTTTAGGAACAGTGCCCATGAAGGACCTGAGGAGGGGGGAATTATTGGCCCCAAAATACCAAATGAAAATTGCAAAATCAAAACTCACGACCATTTAATTAAATGTCTATAAAATGTAACATTCTTCCACCTAGCCAATTCCAACTTGGCTTTGCTGGAGCTGTTGAGCACACATTATATTTAATGTGGGATGTGGGTTCGTTTTAATATGTCTGTGATGATGGAAGGCGGGGTGTAGCCTTGGAAAGCAAGAGGACCCAGCCTAGGTCTTAAAATAATCCTGCCCACTCCTTGGGTTCTGTCTTCACCCCCATCCAGGAGGTGCAAAGGGAGCTTCTCCCCAGGGAATGGAAGGGGAATTTGGGGTGGGAGAGTGAGGGGTGATGGTGACAGCATGGGAATACCTGCTGGATGCCTGCAGTGCTCAGCTCTCCTGGAGTCTTCATCCCAACCACCCCAAGGCAGGGCTGTCCCCCCATGTCGCAGATGAAGAAACTGAGCCTCACCAGGGTGGAGTTCCTTGGCTCACGTCACTGTGGTAGGAAGAGGCAGAGCCGGGGTTTGAGGTCAGGGCTGGCTGCCTTAGGAACCCATACCCAGTCGTCTTGCCCCACTTCTGGTTAGGTGAGAGAGGAGGGCAAGACAGAGAGCAGGAGATCTCACTGATAACAAGCAGGCCCTGAAATAGAGGGATTGGCAGACAGCAAATTGAGGTGGCTCAGATTTGGAAGTCATTGGACCTAAGTCTCACAGCGAGTAAGTGCCACAGCTGGATTTGGGGGGGCCCAGGGTTCCTGGGAGGCGGAGGCAGGAGGGGGGAGCGGAGGGAAGGGAAGGGGGCAGAAGCGAAGCCCCAGAGGAGCGCTAGGGTTTGGGGCCTTGCAGAGGGCTGACTCCCTTTCCTGGGCCTTGATTCCCACAGGCCCCAACCTGCCTCCCCCACCTTCCCGTCCTGCCCCTTCAGCTGGCAGCAGCCCCACCTCTGTGAGGCCCCAGTTTCCCCCCCCTTCCTTGCAATGGAGAAGGGAGGGCCCAGAGGAAGCCGGGGGCCCACCTGGGCTTGGGCTGTGGGGAGGGAGGAGCAGGGACAGAGGAGAGACACAGCCTGGGAGAATGAGGTGGAGGGAGAGAGAGAGAGAGAGAGGAGGTGGAGGGAGGCAGAGACCCAGAGACAGAAAGAAAGATAAAGAATTAAAGGAGTCCTGCAGAGAGAGACTGTCAGAGACAGACAAAAAGACAGAAAGGCACAGGCAGAGAGGCAAAGAGAAATATGGCCACGGAGTTACAGAAAGGAAGCAACCAGCAGAGATGAAGAGAGACAGACCAGGAAGGATGTGGGGTGGGAGGCGAGAAACAGAGAAGAGGGGCTTGGAGAGGTGACAGAGGCAGGCCGGCCGGCACACACCCTCCGCCCCCAGGGCAGTAAGGCAGGGCTGGGAGGCCCAGGCATCAGGGCCACCCCACACCTGCCTTTCACCTGATGCTCTGACCCAATCTGCCACAGCTGCTTCCGCCACCAACCCGGCCCCCAGAGCCCCAGTCCCAGAGCCCGTGAGTCGGGGAGGGCAGGGAAGACCCGCTTGCAGTTTCTTGTGCTCCTGGAGCCCGTCAGGCCTCCTCTGCCTCCACACCATTTCTCCCTCTGCTCTGTCCTTCTCGGCTTGGGCGGGTGCTCTCTGCCTCTCTGTCTCTCCAACTGGCTGCCTTGCCCCCGACTTCAGTGACCCCTGATCCCCGCTTTGATAGCTGAATCCAGCCTCCACCCCATCCCCCTGCAGGCCAGGGCAGCTGAGGGCACTGGCCCTTCCCCTGACCAGCCCCGCCCAGTTCCGTCTGTCTGTCCTTCAAAGGGGCAGGGATTCAGAAGGACAGGGCCCGAACACCGTCCCAGGCTGAGCCCCCTACCGCACGCTGGGCAGCACTCAAAGGGCCCATATCACCCTGGGGTGGAGGCGGAATGGGGCTGGTGGGGCCTGGCCAGGTCTCAGGAGGGCAAGAAGGAAAACATTCTCCCAGATGCATCTCACAGGTACTATGGCTGACTTAAAACAGGGCCAGCCAATCCCTTGCCCCAGCCAAAGCCCCTCACAGCATCTGCCACATCCTCCTTGGCTCTGGCTATGAGAAGCTTTTAGCTGAGATCAGGCCCCTCCAAGGCCACCTTGATACCAAAGATTTGTTTTAAAGGTTTGGAGGCTGGGATGCTGTGAGAACTTGGGTATTCCTCCAACCCTGTTGTTTCTCCCTGGAGGCAGCCAGAGCAGGCCGGGGAGGGAGGAGAGGGCATGAACCAGGCCCTCTGTAGTCTCCCCATAAAGTGATTGGGCCCCTTGTCCCTTCTTGTTCCCAGAAGAACCTGGGCCTGCCCTTCCCGTCTCCAGGCCAGGATGATTCTTCAATTAATCATGCTTGCTCTGCTGACAGGTACGGTGGGGGATGGGGGAGGGCAGGGGCCTCCCTCTCCAATCTCTAGGCTCCCTCAACCCTCTATGTCTGGATATTGACTGAGCCAATGCTGAAAATATAGAATAACCCATAAGGCATCTAAATGGATATAGGAGCCATAGTAAGGTCCCGATGCCCCTTGCTGCATAATCCCTTTAGATGCTAGAATGGGGAGAGGTCAAGGAGGGTCCCAGCGGAGGGGCCGGGGCAGCTGCAGTGGGGTGGAAGACACTCCAACAGCGCAGAACAGTAGCTACTGACCAAGCAGTACGGAAATGATTTCAATCATTTAATACCTGGCTGGCCTATCCGGACAGTGCCTCCCAGCCTGACCCCAGGCTGGGACCCAGACCACCCACCCCTTGTCTGCTCTCCCCACCCCCACTTCTGGGAGTTGTCTCATGCCTGAGCCCCGTCTTTTGCCCTCACTCCCCTCCAGGGCATGTAGGGGGAGAGACCAGGATCATCAAGGGGTATGAGTGCTCTCCTCATTCCCAGCCCTGGCAGGTGGCTCTGTTCCAGAAGACACGGCTGTTCTGTGGGGCAACCCTCATCGCTCCCAAATGGCTCCTGACAGCAGCTCACTGCCGCAAGCCGTGGGTGCGGGGGCTGGGGCGGGCCGGCAGGGGGCTGAGATGGAGAGATGGATGGAGAGGGGGTTGGGGATGGGGAGGATAGGATGGGGTCCAAGATGGGCGTGGGGGTGGGTAGCGTGGATGATGGACACCGAGACGGGATGGAAAGACGGAAGCCATCGGGCCTGGGATGGTGCTGGAATGGGGATATGGTTGGGGAGGAGGCTTCGGTGGGAAGTGGGGATGAGGTTGGAAGTGGGGCTGTGTTCCTTTGCTCTCCCCGGTGCTCTCATCCCTTCCCCTTCCCCCATGTCTCTCCCCACCTCCCCTCTCCTGTCTCTCCCCGACCTTCCATCTCTGACCGCCATCTCCCCCACCTCAGCCGGTACGTGGTTCATCTGGGGGAACACAACCTCCAGCAGCGGGATGGCTGTGAGCAGACCCGAATGGCCACTGAGTCCTTCCCCCACCCAGACTTCAACAGCAGCCACCCCAACAAAGACCACCGCAATGACATCATGCTGGTGAAGATGACGACAGCAGCCTTCATCACCGGGGCCGTGCGACCGCTCACCCTGTCATCTAGCTGTGTCACTCCTGGCACCCACTGCCTCATTTCCGGCTGGGGCACCACGTCCAGCTCCCAGTGTAGGGGCTCCAGAGGGGGACATGGAGGGGGGCGGGTGGCCCCGGTTGTGGAAGGACGGAGGGAACCAGAGGAACCTTCAGAGGGGAAAGTCCCAGAGCACGAGAGTACGAGAGGGGGATCCCTGGGGGTGTCAGTGGTGGGATAAGTCAAAAAGAAGAGGGGAAACGTAAGAGCTGGGGGTGTGTGTGGAGACAAAAGTCTGGACCTTGGGCTCAGAGAGATAGATGTGTAGTGCCAGATCCACGACCTGCTCATTGTAGGACCTCAGGCACGTGGCCTCCCCTCTCTGAACCCTGGTTTTCTTCTCTATGAAATGAGGATAGTCACACCCACCTACTAGGGCTGGATTCGAGATAGTGTATATAGAACGGCTGGCATAATACATCTACTCGGTACCATTACCGGAGCTATTTGCTATGAGCACAGAGATGAGTTGGCTGCAAGCAAGAAGGACAGGGACTGGCTGTGGTGTGGGTTCAAAGCAGGCACTGGGCGGGGAAGGGGACCAGGGGCTCTCGTTTTCCACACCCCTCATGCCGTTTCCACAGTGCACCTGCCCTATACCTTGCGATGCGCCAACATCACCACCATTAAGCACGAGGAGTGTGAGAAGGCCTACCCCGGCAACATCACGGACACCATGGTGTGTGCCAGTGTTCGGGAAGAGGGCAAGGATTCCTGCCAGGTCAGGGGGCAGGGCCTGGGTCTCCAGCCACCCATCCCATTCCCACCTCCTGGGATGAGATCCACAATCTCATTCCCAACCCCGACCCCGTCTCCCCTTGCCACCCCAACTCCATGTCCACCCCTAGCTCCCATTCCAAACCTCCAAGGGTTTGGAGCTCCATCCCCATTCCCACCCCTATTCCCAGCCCCAACCATCCCCCAATCAACCCTAACCCCATCTTGATTGCCACCCATAGCTCCAACCTCATCCCCAATCGTCCCGACAACCCCATCCTCAATCTCCACCCCACTCCTAACACCATCCCTACAACATCCCAACACCACCTCCTCCCTAACACAGCGCCCAACCCTGCCCCTCTCCCATGGCCACTCCTCCTTTCTGACTGGTTGTCTCTCTCTCCATACCCAGGGTGACTCTGGGGGCCCTCTGGTCTGTGATGGATCTCTTCAAGGCATTATCTCCTGGGGCCAGGATCCGTGTGCTGCCACCAGAAAGCCTGGTGTCTATACAAAGGTCTGCAAATATGTAGACTGGGTCCAGAAGACTATGGAGAATAACTAGCCAGGACCAGCCCAACACCCCTGATTTCTATTTGCCGATGTTGCTCTTGTTCATTCTGTTAATAGTCAAGCCAGAGCAAGGACGCCTTTATGTATTTTCTTTTCATGCCTCCTTGACTATGAGAGATGCTTTAGCTTAATAATCAACTTGGGGTTTGGAATCAGTGAGACCTGGGTTCAAATCTTGCCTTGTACTAATTTGTGATTCTGGGACAGATAATAGTTGTTTGGTTCACTGTTGTATCCCCAAGCCCCAAAGACAGTTTCTGGCACTCACCAAGGTTTCAATAAATACTTACTGAACAAATGAATCTTTGGAGTGCTTACTATATGCCAGACCCTGATCCAAGGGCTTTTAAATATATCAACTAACTTAATCTTCACAAAGATTAAGTGTCATTATTATGTCCATTTTGCAGATGAGGAAACTGCGTACAGAGAAACAAGTCACTTGCTCATAGTCACACAGCCAGTAAGGAGAAGAGCAAGGAATCTAAAGCAAGGTCTTTTCTTTTCATTCCTTTTTCTTTCTTTCTTTCTTTCTCCTTTCTTTCTTCTTTCTTTCTTTCTTTCTCCTTTCTTTCTTCCTTTCTCTCTTTCTTCTTTCTTTCTCTTTTTAAAGCAAGGTGATTTCTTAACTACCAGGCGAAACTGCCTTGATTGAGGCTCAGTTTTCTTATCTGTAAAATCGTGCACTTGTAAGAATGATAGCCCAATAGGTACGTCAGCCTGCACATAATTAAGACCTAAGAGAAGGAGCTATCACTGTTTTTCTTTCCAACCTCCAGGCGAGGTATTTCCTCCAGACTAGTGCGGCCAGCACGATAGCCACTAACCACGTGGGGCCTTTTAAGTTAAAATGACCTCACATACCACATGCTCTATAGCCACATGTAGCTGCTGTATTGAATAGCATATATAGGGCATTTCCACTGTTGTAGAGAGTTCAGCTGGATAGGGCAGAGCCAACCTCTGCAGTTAACTCAATTCCCACTGGAAAGGATGCCCCACAACTAGTCCAGAACTCAGGATCTTTTTTGACATTCTGCTCGCCTTTCAGGGGAGGTTGTTGGCATGTGGAGTAAGAGCCCAGAGCTGAAACTGGAGCCTCCCGGTTGTTAGGTGGACTTACTGTGTGACCTTCTGTGAGTCACTGCCTTCTCTGAGCCTCGATTCCTCACCTGAAAGGAGGGGATTAGTCCAGGTCATACTGACGCTCCTCTGTGGCCTTGGCCTCCTGTGATTCATGGGCCCGTGTGTCATCTGAAGGCAAACTGATGGTAGGGAGGATGTGATGTGACCACACTTGGGTGTGATGCGGAGCGCCCCCAGCAGGAGGAAGAGGGGCGCTAGTCGCTGGGATACACAGTGAGCCCACTGCTCAAGCTGTGGGAGTGGGCTCAGCACAGAGCTTCGCGCTGGCTCTGGGGCTCTGCCTCGTTCCCTCTCTGCCCCCTTTCTGTCTCTGTGATTTCTTCTTTTCCTTGTCTCTGTGTCTTCTACCCTTTCCTTCCATCTGTCTTGTCTCTCTGCCTCCCTCTCTCCTGGCCAGCGTTCTGGTTTTTCTCAGTCACTGGGTATGCATTTCCCTGTTTGTTCTCCTCTCTCTTGGTTGTAATCACCTCTTTCCAACATTATCTGAGACCCGGAGGCTACCTGGGAACATGGCATCCTCTCCCCCCTGAGAAGACTTTTTGGAATAGGACACCTGGGGAATCCCCATGGAGTCCAGCTCCAAAAAGGGTGTTTGGGGCTCTAGAAGAAGCCTGTATTCCCTGGGCCCCTCCCAGAGCAGGAATCTGGGGCCCAGGCTGGGTGCCAGTCCCACCCAAGGTATAATTAGGGAGAGGGAAAGGGAGGGAGTGAATCCCTGGGGGGAGGGTGGGGAAATTTCCGGGCTCTTCGAGGTTAAAAAGGAAGGCCAGGCCAAGGGTCCCAGGGCAGAGGATTCCGGCGGCCCACTTGGCAGGGCAGAGGCACTCCTGGGTCTCCTCCCTCCTTTCCAGCAGCGACTCCTAGGTGAGATGGGATGCACCTCACCCTAGTAGGGGCGGGTCCGAGAGCATGGGTGGGGACCTTTGGGTCGCGGACAGCCCTGTTTGAGCCTCGGTTTCCCTATCTATGGCACACGCCTCTGAGCCTCGGACCGCGGCCCCACCTGTGAAGGAGGGCGAACCCCAAACGCTGCTTGGCGGGCAGTCCGGGAAAGCTCGGGCTGGGACCTCACTCCCCCTTCTGGCGTAGGGAGGTCAGGAGGACGCCAGGAGGGGCGTCATTAGGGTAATTGTGCTCATGTCAGGTATTCCGGCCCGAATCGCCCATCTGTCCGTCCGCCCCTGAGATCTGTGCGGAAGGTTAAGCGGGTCCCCGCGGGTTGGGTTGGCCCAGGCCGGGCGGACGGGCGCGGTGGGGTGGGTGTGCGGGTGTCTCTGACGGAGTATCAGTTTTAATTCGCTCTCGCCCCCGCCCCCCCCAGCCTCGGTCCTGGCCATGGGACCCCCACACCTCCACCTGTGCCCCGCCTCCCGCACCCGGGCCCTGGCGAGGCTGCTACTGCCGCTGTTCGTGACGGAACTGTGGGGTGAGGCGGGGGACAGGGCTTGGCGGGAGGCCCCAGGGAGAGTGCTCTCCTCACCAACCCCCGCGCACCACTCCTCCTCTGGGGACCCCAGCACCCACCCGCCGATCCGGAGGAGGCTCGCCCCTAAGTCAACCCCGCCCCTCGCCGAGCTCCGCTCTTGGGGCCCCCCCCGCCCCCCAGTTTGGATCCCTACTCCTTTCCCCTCTTGGCTTCCTTTCCCGGCCCCTTACTAACCGCGGCCCCTCTCTCAGTCGCATTCTGTCCCCGCCCCTTCTTAGTCCGCCCATTTCTCCCCGGGCTGGCCTTCCCGCTTCGGCCTCGCCCTTCTCTCCGCCCGCTGCGCTATTCCCGCCCCTGCTCCTCAAGCTCCGCGGCGATCTGTCCTCGCCCCCTGCTGGCCCCGTCGCGTTCCATTCCCGCTCTGCTCCGAGCGCTGCGCTCTGTCCCTGTCCCTCCAGACCCACCCAGTTCGCTCTCCTCACTCCAGTCCGCTCTATTCCTGCCTCCTTCCCCTTTCCCGCCGTTCTTCTCCTCCCACTTCCAGTCGGTTCCTGCAGGACCCCCAATTTCCAACTCCCCAGCTTCCTTGGTTCTGGCTGCGGCCCCCCCGACCCCGCCCGCTCCGGCCCTAAACCCAGCCCTAGTCCCGCCTGCTCTGATCTCCACTCCTTTTCTTTCTCCAGCCGCGGAGGCGGTGCTGCTCTCCAGAAACGACACTGGCTTGGACCTTGTGGCCTCAGGCGCTCCATGCGCACGCGGTTCGCAGCCCTGGCAGGTCTCCCTCTTCAATGGCCTCTCGTTCCACTGCGCGGGCGTCCTGGTGGACAAGAGTTGGGTGCTCACAGCCGCGCACTGCGGGAACAGCAAGTAGGGGGAGCCTCTCGGGGCATCCAGGGAGGGGCTGTGGAGGCAGGCCCGGGGGAGGGGGCGGGAAGGGCCGGGGCACTTGAATCCATGCGGGAGTCAGTTCTGGAGGGCTTCCTGGGGGGGGGGGGGGGGCTGTGGCCGCCAGGGGGCGGTGTGGTCCTTTTAAGCGTTTCTGGGCCCGTCCACGAGCCCTGTCTTGCTGATACTCCTTGGGTTCCACTGAAGTGTAGAGCTAGTTTGGAGGTTCCAGCAGGGGAGCGCAGCTACTCGTATACCCTTGACCGAAGAACGGTCCTCCTCTATCAGGGAAGGTCGTCCTCTTCGACCGAGCGCGCAGCTTCGGGAGGGACGCACATAGAGCGGTGAGGGAGGAAGGGGACACCCGCCTAGCCAGCCAGATCAGCCGAATCAACCCTGGCGATCAATGGGGTGGTGTAGAGAGTTGTATGCAACAGAAGTCAGGGTCTGGTGTGGTTAGGAATTTAGAACTAAGGAAATTGTTCACCTCATGAGTCCCCACTGAGGGAGGAAGGAAGAGGTGGGCTTACCCAGGTGGACCCCTGCCCTCAACTCTTGCAGAACTCAGAGATTCAAACACCTAATCATTCTTCCCCGTGTCCCAAGAACTCAGATCCCCAGCTCCCTTCTCCCCCACCACCTCCTCCCTCAGACCCAGGAGTCCTCGCCCTCAAACCCCTCCTCCCTCAGACCCAGGAGTCCTCGCCCTCAAACCCCTCCTCCCTCAGACCCAGGAGTCCTCGCCCTCAAACCCCTCCTCCCTCAGACCCAGGAGTCCAGGCTCCTACCCTGCTACCAGTACCCTCCTCCCCAGGGACTCAGAGTCTGGTCTCAGTCCCTAAGGAGGCTTTGCCCCCATATATCTCTTCCCTTCCTAGTCCTCTGTGGGCTCGCATTGGGGACGACCACCTGCTCCTCCTCCAGGGTGAGCAGCTCCGCCGGACCACTCGCCACATTATCCACCCCAAGTACCGCCAGGGCTCAGGCCCCATCCTGCCGAGGCGGACAGACGAGCATGACCTCATGCTGCTGAAGCTGGCCAGGCCCGCTGTGCTGGGGCCTCGCATCCAGACCCTGCGCCTGCCCCACCACTGTGCTCAGCCCGGAGATCAGTGCCAGGTGGCTGGCTGGGGCACCACAGCTACCCGAAGAGGCAAGAGCTGGGACCCCTGAGGCCTGTACCCTGGGGAATACCTTGAGGGCCAGGACTTTGGGTCTGAGGGAGGAGGGAGCTGGGGGCGTGGACTCCTGGGTCCTGGAGGATTAGGGGCTGGCCACGGGTTTACCTACTGTTTTCTCCCATCAGTGAAGTACAACAGGGGCCTGAGTTGCTCCAGGGTCACTGTCCTGAGCCCTAAAGACTGCGAGGTCTTCTACCCTGGTGTCGTCACCAACAACATGATGTGTGCGGGACTGGAGCAGGGTCAGGACCCCTGCCAGGTAGGGACTGGCCAGGGTGGGTCTCTGACTCATGGGAGCTAGGATAGGGAAGTTACGAGAAATCAGAAGGCCCTGTCCCTGTCCCCAGCCCCAGCCCAGTGTCATCCCTGTGTCCCACACTATCCCGTCCCTACCCCATCTTCATCCCCGTGTGTGACTCCCCACCTGTTCGTGCCTGGCCTACCCACTTCCCACCCCATCCTCAACTGCATTCCCATCTTCAGGCCAGTCCTAAACCCCGAGCCCATTCCTACTCTCCATCCGTCTTCATCCCCTCACCTTCCACAAGCTCCAATGCCAGGGCCATCACGTTTCCCTTCTCATCCCCCCGTCCAATGTCCACAATCCCCAGGCCAGTCCCACCCCAACCCAAGCTCATACTTAATTCCAACCCCACCCCAAGCTCATCTTTACCCAAACGTAACTCCAGCCCTGCCCAAACCTCTTCGCCATCACTATCCCAGACACCCAAGTGGGTCCGTGTATTCATTTGATCTCTCCTCCTCCCACCCCCAGAGTGACTCTGGTGGCCCTCTGGTCTGTGATGAGACCCTGCAGGGCATCCTTTCATGGGGCGTTTACCCCTGCGGCTCTGCTCAGCATCCAGCTGTCTACACCCAGATCTGCAAATACAGCTCCTGGATAGAGAAAACCCTACGCTCCAACTGATCCAGAGGTCCTGCCACTCCACCAGCTGCCCTCTTGCTCCTTCCTCCGCAGTTGCAGGGGCTGAACCCTCCCCCTGCCCCTTTCGAACCTCCGCCACCCATCTACACCTCCTAACATCTCTCCTTTTCCCTTACCTCCCCCTGCCTTCCACTGCTCAGGTGGAAGCACTTTGAAGCTGAAGTGCTAAAAGTGGTGACAAAGTTTAATTCAAGAGAAGCAAGGAAGCTGGTGGTCACCCAGTGTCCGAGAGAGGCTGTCATTCACTCAACCTGCCTCCCTCTGCTACTCCCCGCTGTGTGACCTAGGGCAAGCTAAGTACCCTCTCTGGGCCTCTATTTCCTCATCTGGAAAGTGGGGACAATGAAGTGTCTACCTCATAGATGCATTGTGAAGAGATGATCATATAACATGAGTGCATAGGTTGCTATGGTAATTATCAGTAAAGCATTAATGCAGGGGGTGGTGAGCCCTAAATGTTAACCTGTTGTCGTGATCTGTGAACAGGTCCTGGTTAGAATGAACGTATGTGACTCCACGTGCCGGGGAGAAAAGCACAGGGGTAGCCCCCGGTCCCAAGCCCCCTCACCCCATCCTCTGCATCGCCATCCCTCAGGGCTGATGGGGAGAATCACATTCCCCACCCTCCTTTCAAGTTCCATGAAGCACCCCTTAACCACTTCCTTCCTCCATCCCACTGTTCCTCACGTCTCAGTCCACCCAACACCAGTTCCTCCTGTCCCAGCAGGAGCTGAGCCACCTCTGAATCATCTGGTCCCTTCTCTGCCCTCCTGGGGCCACTGGAACCCAAGGGACCTCACCCCAGATCCACCTCAGCCTCTAAGACCAGAGGAACCCACCCCACCTTAGTTGCTAAGTTCATGTAAAGAAGTCCTCTGAGATTTAGGGGAAATTTTCTGTTTAGATCCCTCTCCATCCCCTCACCAACCACAAGCTCCAGTCCCAGCTCCACCGTATCTCCATTCTCCTCTGATCCAATGCCCATAAGCCCCTGTCCACCACCATCCCCACCTTATCCAAAATTGGCTTGGAAATTTCGCCTTGAAAATTTGGAAGGAGAAGGGTTCCTTTCCTCTCCCTGAAAGTGTCTCCATGTAAATATTCCTACACTGGGGGGTCTACTACACAGAATCCAGGCAGAGCTGACAGATGTTTCGGTGCGTCCATTTAGCCTAAACTCTGGAGACGTAACATCAGCTGAACATATGCACAACAGAAATGTTCCATTTTTGGTTGCTCTTGTTTCCCCTTTCAAACGCCAATTTACTGAGCACCTATTATATGGCAGGCCTGATGCTGGGCACACAACCACAAGGTCCTTGCCCTCATAGAGCCCACAGAAGACTGGCACACAGTCTCCAGCTCCCTTCCTCTGCCCCCATTAGCACACCCAGGAAACGCCAATCAGCCAATCAGACGTATCAGCTGAATTTGTCATGCAAGACTCAGAAGCGAAGGAGGTGGGAACTCGATTCATTTTTAAAGGCACATCGCCTGTTCCTTTAGTCATCATGCTAAACGTGTTTACTGAGCTGTGTCCTACTCTAGGTCCTGGAGATGAATCAGCCCGAGCTCTACCCTCAAGGAGCTGCTAGTCAGGTCAGGGAGACAGGCAAGACTTCCATTCTTGTCATTCAGATTTCTACTCAAAAGTCACCTCCTCAGAGAGGCCTTCCAGGATTGCCCTGGCTAAAGGGGTCCCCTGCCCTCACCAGGACAACAATCCATTGCTCGGTTTATTTCTTTCGCAGCACTTGTTAGAGATGAAATGACCTCATTTATCTGTTTACTGCATAATGGTCTGTCCCCTCTCTCTCCTGACTCAGTCCATGAAAGCAGGGACTCTGATTTATTCACTGTGATTTTCTTAAGCACCTGGTACGGTGCCTGCACACAGAAGCTACTCAATACATCATTGGATTAACAACACAAATTGATCAGTGCTGCATCGGAAGGAGGCACGGGGTGCCCTAAGGAGAGGCCATGGGCTCTTTCTGAAGGAGTCAGGGAAGTCATCGCAGATCAGGGGACATCTGCATGGGGTTTAAAAGGATAAGTAGGAGTATACTGGGTAGAGAAAGAAATGTATTTCTGTCACTTACTTTGTGACCTTGAGGAAATTACTGGAATGCTCTCTCGACCTCAGTTTTCCCCTCTGTGGAATAGAGATTGAATAGACTCTTGTGAGAATTAAATGAAATGATATATATATGAAATGCTTACCTGCCAGGCACAGACTACGGTCAATAAAGGTAGCTATCAAGGGTCGCCTGGGTGGCTCAGTCGGTTGGGTGCCTGACTCTTGGTTTCAGCACCAAGATCTCAGAGTCCTGAATTTGAGCCCTGCATTGGGCTCCATGCTGGATGTGGAGCCTACTTAAAAAAAAAAAAAAAAAAAGTAAATATATATATATATATATTTTTAAATGTTTTTTATTTATTTATTCATGAGAGTCAGAGAGAGAGAGAGAGAGAGGCAGAGGCAGAGGGAGAAGCAGGCTCCCCACCTAGCAGGGAGCCCGATGCGGGACTTGATCCAGGACCCTGGGATCATGACCTGAGCCGAAGGCAGACGCTTAACCATCTGAGCCACCCAGGCGCCCCTATATATATTTTTAAAGGTAGCTATGGAGATGTTTCAGAAGCAGTTAGTATGGCATTTCGCACATAGTGTCTCTTCAGCCTCAGTCTTTGGTCTTCCATCCCTGTCTGGAGAGAGAGTAAGACACCCTACAACCATGAGTAATGTGTATTATAATGGGGGCAGTGCAGGGCTCTGTAGGAGATGGGTAGACTTACTACATTGGTTGAATGCCTACCATGTGCCGAGCACGGTTGTAAGTGCTTCGTATGGGTTAATTGGCTCAATCAGCCCCCAACCTGGATTATTATTACTTCTTAATAGATGGGCCAACTGAGAGAGGTCCAGTGACTTGCCCAATAATTGCCAGCATTGAGATTTGGACCCAGGTGGTCCAGTTCCAGAGTCCATGCTCTAAACCATTACACCCAGTGACACATTCAAGGCGAGCCCAGACCCAGAGTGATAATCAGGCTTACAGCAACAGAAAATGGAGGAGTCTGTGAGTGTCCAGGGGAGGAAAAGATGTATTCTTCCTTGAGAAATCAGAGAAGACTTCCTGGAGGAGGGGGCATTTAGTTTGAATCTTGAAGGATGAGTAGGAGTTTACCAGGAAAAGAATATGGAGAAAGACATTCACTCATTTAATTAATATTTCCTGAGGCCTCCTGAGAGCTCAGCCCTGAATGGGTGATCCTGAGGACACAGAGATGAATCAGATGTGGGCTTGGCCCTGCAGGGCCTGCCCACCTGATGAAGAGGAAGGATGGGGAGAGAGGCAGGTAGGATGGGCTGATAGGAAGGACAATGGAGGGGAGGAGATGAAAAAACAGGGCAATGTTCTCAGGACTTGGCCCAGATCTGGTGATATTAAGAGAAAAGGAAAGTGCTTAGTTCCAGGCAGGTTGGGCATGTGGGTCTTGGGTGGTAGGATTATGAAGAAGGGGGTAGGGTAGTTTATGAAAAGAGTGAGTTAATCCAGTTAGGCCCATATTTCCTCAACCTTCTAGGAGAGGCCTTTGTCCTTGCAGGATGGGGCCCAAATGCCCAGGGCAGGGAGGCCTCTTTAGGGGGTACACACATGTGTGGCTTCTTGTGGTCTCTGCCTTGCTCAGTCTGTCTCTCCCTTTCTCTCCTTCCCTCACCCTGGATCCTTCTGTATCCCTGTCCCTCTCGTTTTTAATTTTCTCTCTCTTTCCCTGCCTTGCCCCATCCAGCCTGCCTTCTTCCTACTGAGTCTCTGTTCTTTTTCCCAACCCTCACCTGCTTTCTGGGGTGGGGGTGGGGGTGGGGTGTGGTGGTCCTCCTTCCTATCCCTCCAGCCTGCCGGGGACACTGGCCCCAGCTCCCCACAGCTTCATTCAAGATAAACTCACTTCCACTTCAGGACCCAGCCTTAGGGATCATCTTTCTCTCCCTCTTCCTCCTCCAGACCACAGAATATCCTGTATCCAAGTCCTGCATCCTGAGATCATGGGAATGAGGGTTCCCCTCTCTGGAGATCCCAGGAGGACTCCATATCCCAGGGCTCCTCCCCCACTCAGCCCAGCCCTGGCTCAGCAGGCCACCAGCTCATCTGGCTCAGGAGGGGGGTCCCCCTGTATTGCCTCCATTTCCAAGGCCCCCAGTAAAGGCCTGAGGGCTTCCCCCTCCCCCCTGGGACATTTCCCAACCCAGATTAATCACAGGGGCGGCCCCAGAGAGGAGGAAGGAGATGGCATGGCTTACCTTCAAGAAGCACAGAAGCCTGAATGCATGCTCAAGACCCAGGCACCCCGAGGTCATGAGGCTGGGATTCGTCTGTGCTCTGCTTTCTCTCCTGGCAGGTGAGGCTCCAGCCGTCCATCCGCTGCCCCTCCACGGTCCCGGGAGCCCTGCCAGCCAGCTTGCCCTTGACCTCCCAGGCTTCTGCTCCTTCCTGCTAGGCATCTAGCATGTCTCCCCCAGCCCTCCTACGGTGCTTGTCATTGACCCCTCTGCCTCCATCCCACCCCAGGGCATGGCTGGGCAGACACCAGAGCCATCGGGGCCGAGGAATGCCGCCCCAACTCGCAGCCCTGGCAGGCTGGGCTCTTCTACTTCACCCACCTCTTCTGCGGGGCTTCCCTCATCAGTGATCGCTGGCTGCTCACAGCTGCCCACTGCCAGAAGCCGTGAGTGACCCGGGCACCACTGGGGTGGGGCGGGGAGCTGGAGGTAAGTGAGGGGGTCAAGGGGCCTTCAGTAGAGGAGGGAGGGAGCTGTGGTTGGAAGGATTTAGCCTTCATTTCTGTTCCCCAAAGCTCAACTCTTAGAATTAGAGTTGACCCTCCAAATTCTAGAGTCCCAAATAATCTAATTATTAGGGTCTAAAATTCAAAACTCTTAGAAACCTCGACTCTGACCCAGAAAAATCCAGAGTCATGGACTCCTAAAATCTCAGATCCATGAGATTCTACATTAGTTTCGGTGAATTCTAGAATTGAGACTCAGACTGGTAGAATCTTAGGAGCCTAGAGCAACCCTGCCCTGTGGGTATATAACTCCAGCCACATAGTTAAGTTTAAATGTTCTTTTCAAGATTTTTATTTATTTCTTTGGGAGAGAGAGAGTGTGTATGAGTGGGGGGAGGGGCAGAGGGAGAAGCAGACTTCCCCCTGAGCAAGGAGCCTGGTGTGGGACTCGATCCCAGGATCCTGGGATCATGACCTGAGCCGAAGGCAGACACTTGACCGAGTGAGCCACCCAGGCACCCCAAGTTTAAATTTTCTAGTAGACATATTACAATAGTAAAAAAGAAAGGATTGTCATTAATTTTAATAATAGATTTAATTTGACACACTCAAACCATTATTTTATTTTATTTTTATTATTTTAAAAATTTAAATTCAATTAGCCAACATATAGTACATTAGGTTTTCTTTGGTGTAGTGTTCAATGATTCATTAGTTGCATATATCACCCAGTGCTTATGAGATCACGTGCCCTCCTTAATGCCCATCACCTAGTTACCCTATCCCCCTACCCCCTCCTTTCCACAACCCTCAGTTTGTTTCCCCGGAGTCAAGAGTCTCTCATGGTCAAACCATTATTTTAATGTGCAATCCATTTTTAAATACTTATGAATGATATAGTTTAGTTTTTTAATACTACACTTTTGAAATCAGATGTGCATTTTACACATATGACATGTCTCAATTTGGACTAGTCACATTTCAAGTGCTCAATAGTTGTATGGGATAGCACAACCCTAGAATCTTAGGTTCAGTATTCTAGCTAGGTTCATTGAAAATAGAAGCTCATGGTCCTAGAATCTTTGATTCACAGTATTCTAGAATACTGTGACTTGCAGATTCTAGAATCTTGAATCAGTAGAATTCTAGATGTCTAGAATCTGGTGAATTAAACATCTTAGAATGCTATCATTCCAGATTCTTAAAATCCCCAAAGTTTTAATTGAGAGAATTCTAGAGTCTCAAACTGTTTGAACCCTAGATTCTTAAATTTCTAAAATCATAGAATTACAGAATTCTAGGAATGTCTGGGTGGCTCAGTTGGTTGAGCGTCTGCCTTCGGCTCAGCTCATGATCCCGGGGTCCTGGGGTTGAGTCCTGTGTCAGTCTCCTTGCTCGGCAGGGAGCCTGCTTCTCCCTCTACCTGCCGCTCCCCCACCTGCTTGTGCTCTCCCTCCCTCTCTCTCACTCTCTGACAAATAAATAAATGAATAAAACCTTTTAAAAATATATAAAAAAGAATTATAGAATTCTAGATTGATTAAATCCATTTTATAGTCCCAGAATACTAGAATTCTAGGCTCTTTAAATCCTTGATTTCATCCAGATAATTTTAAAACCCCAGACTTTTGGCCTAGAGAAATCTAGAATGTTAGAATATTGGATTCATAAGATTCTAGAACATAGAATTCTAGAATCGTGGATTCCTAGGGTGTTAGAAGATTCTGGAATTCTAATGGAATCTTAGAATCTACCTGATGCAGAAATCCAGAATTTCTATATTACCTCTGGAAAGGGGTAGCCCATCTTGTTCCGATATTCTTCCCCCCAGGAATGAAGCACAGATGCTGAATGAAGTACAGAATGCTGTCTGGGAATTTCCCATCATGCATTGCTCCATGATAGGTCCTCTTTCAGCTCAGGTCTGTACTTAAGGCTAGGAGAAGAATGTTCTGATTTTAGCTCCAAAGACTAAGGAGAGAGGCAGAGATATGGAGGTAGAAAAGATTCAGGCTTGAGGACAAGTTGGGGGAGATTGGTTTCCCAGACACAGAGCCCAGGCAACGAGGTGACAGAGATAGAGATAATGTCTCATACTCATTAAATCCTGAATTCTCAGTCATAAGCCTGGTTCCTAAGGTCAGAGGTCAGAGGCCGAGGAATGGACATGTACATCCCCAGAGAGTCCCCAGCTGTCCAGGGCAGGGGATCCAGAGCAGAACAAGTGGACTGAGAGTTTGAGGTCAGGCCTCAGGAAGACATGCATTGAAGGTGAGGGTATATGGCTGACAGGAAAAGCCTAAGGCCATGGATGACCCCCAACTTGGAGATTTTCCATTTCCCATCCCCCTCCATGCACACACACACACACACACACAACACACAACACACATACACAGAGCCACTCCCCACAGAAGCCACCAGACCTGTGGGGGCAGGAGGTGGGGATGTTGTTCTGTGGTAGGTGGAGCCCCCATGTGCCTACACAGTTCCAGGGGACCCAGGTCACCACGAAGGCTCCAGGTGGGGCAGGATGGAAGGTGGTTTACTTGGTATGGGACTAGGAAGGGGTGTGAGCTTTTAGGGGAGAGCTACAAAGGTAGAGGCAGACAAAGAGATGGAGTGAGAAGCTGGGGCCCAGAGAGGGTGTGGGCCTTGCTTAAAATCACACAGCACTCTGGGTCATACAGAAATGATGGGGGCCAAGAGAGAGTGTGTGGCTTGTGGAACACATATCACCCTGGTGGACACCCAGCTTGACCTCTGAGGCCTGTCTCAACAGGTATCTGTGGGTCCGCCTTGGGGAGCACCACCTCTGGCAATGGGAGGGCCCAGAGCAACTGTTCCGGGCCACGAACTTCTTCCCCCACCCTGGGTTCAATAAGGATCTCAGGGCTCATGACCACAATGATGACATCATGCTGATCCGTCTGCCCAGGAAGGCACACCTGGGACCTGCTGTGCAGCCCCTCAACCTCAGCCAGACCTGCGTCTCCCCAGGCACCCCGTGCCTCATCTCAGGCTGGGGGGCCGTGTCCAGTCCTAAGGGTATAGCCTTGCCTACAACTCAACCCCTTGTGTCTCATGCTGAGGGTCTGAATTCCCCCTATTTCTCTGTCTCTGCCTTTTCATCTCTTAGATAGATAGAAAGATGATGATAGATAGGTAGATGATAGATGATAGATAGATAGATAGATGATAGATAGATAGATAAGGAAAAAATCTAAGATGCTATAAATTACAAGATGTATCATTATTTACAACCACTAAGAACAGGGGAAAAAAATCCCCGTGAATGCTTGCATGACACCATTTGCTGGAAGACATGCCCTGATTTCAGAGATGTTTAAATATGAAAATATACACTTCATGGAATTGAAATGAGGCCTAGATCTCTCAGAGTCACAAATCAGCAACCCATTAGCCACATTTAGACTCCTACATCAGTCTTGGTTTTCAAAATGCCTTGAAAAAATAGTCTGAGCTTGAGAGATTTTTACATAAAAGCCAAATTTCTGCATTTGCTGGGAAAATCCAAAGAGCTGACAACGCGGGACCCACATTCCCTAAATAGTGACCATTGGGCAGAATCAGTGGAGGTTACGGCCTTCAGACCAGATGCGGGTTTTCTGGGCCTCTACAGTGCCTCCAACTGGTTGCTGTTTCTGCATAGTCCCCTCCTCCCACTTCTAATTTACCTGTCAAGCCCATTTGAATCTGTGCCCCTAGATTATATACGTGGATATATGCATATCTATATCCATATCTATATTCTACATGCTGTGTCTCCCTGTCTGTGTCTAGTATCTCTTATGTTTTTGTCTCTGTCAATGACCATAAATGTTTCCTCCCTTTCTCACTGCCTTCTCCCTTGGCATCTCTGGGCCTGTTTCTTTTTCTTTTCTTTTACTTCAATGCTTCCTCTGAGAGGAAGGTCTTAAGAGGTCTATCTCCTTTCCCTTTAAGAAGTCTATCTCCTGCCATGGTCTCTATTTTTCTCTGGGTGTCATGTATGTATCTCTTCTTGGCTCTTGGCTCCCTGCATCTTTCTGTTTCTCTGTCTCTCTCTCTTTGGCCCTCTCCCTCTCCTCAAACATCTGTTTCTCTTTCACATTATGATTCTGTCACTGTCTCTTGTTTCTGTCCTTGAGAGTCTTCTGCTGTGGTTCTGTGGGTCCTCCTTAGGGAAGGGTCTGGGTGGAGGGGCTGCTGAATGTGATAGGCCCAGCTGCTGATCCTCTATGGGTGCATCTCTTTTGCCAACAGTGCAGTACCCACTCACGCTACAGTGTGCCAACATCAGCATCCTGGATCACAAACTGTGCCATCAGGCATATCCAGGCCACATCTCAGACAGTATGCTCTGTGCCGGCCTCTGGGAGGGGGGCCGGGGCTCCTGCCAGGTGAGACCTACTCTGGGGAGGAGGGGAATGGATATCTTGCCAGATTCCTGGGTCCTAGGGAATTAGGGAGTTGGGGGCCCCAGAATTCCTGGGGATCCAGGACACTTGTGTCCTGGGAGAGGATGGGACCAAGGCCAGGATTCCTGGATTTAAAGGGGACTGGAGGGCGCCTGGGTGGCTCAGTTGGTTAAGCGACTGCCTTCAGCTCAGGTCATGATCCTGGAGTCCTGGGATCGAGTCCCACATCAGGCTCCCTGCTCAGCGGGGAGTCTGCTTCTCCCTCTGACCCTCCCCCTCTCATGCTCTCTCTATCTCATTCTCTCTCCCAAATAAGTAAATAAAATTTAAAAATAAAAAATAAAAATAAATAAAGGGGATTGGAAACCCCGACTCTAGAACCTAAAGGAGGAGAGGACTGGGAGTACAGACTTTAAGTCCTGGGGGAAGAGGGGACTAGGATCCCAGAGTGCTAAGTGCAGGGGTGAGGTGAGGGCTATGAGCGCTTATTCCTGGGTCTGAGGGAGGAGGGACTGGCTGCCTGGACGCCAAGGTGTCGGGAGAAGAGGAAACAGGGTGCTTCCTTAGAGGAAGTGGCCAGTGTAATATGAATACACCTGCTTAACAGTTTCTTTGCTCTTCTGCCGCGCACAGGGTGACTCTGGGGGCCCCCTGGTTTGCGACGGGACCCTGGCGGGTGTGGTGTCTGGGGGTGCCGAGCCCTGCTCCAGACCCCGGCGCCCTGCAGTGTACACCAGCGTGTGCCGCTACGTGGACTGGATCCGAAAGACCATGGAGGACAACTGAGCCCTCGTGCCTTGGGCGACCAAGAGAGGAGGGTGGGCGTAGGGTAGAGGGGAACTGAAGGGCTCCGGCCTCAGAGATCTCGGCGCGTGGCCTCAGCGACCCCGAGACACCTTCTGGATCTTCAGGCTCCGCGCCCTCAGGGCCCGCCCCGTCGGAAAGCAGCGGGGAGACGCCTCCGCCCCTGTAGCCCCGCCCCTGTGATGTCCCCAGAGCTGGCATCACCGTGGAACAGCTTCACCTGGGGCTCGGCTCCAGGAGCACCTCCAGCAGACAGCTCCTGCCCTCGGAACTTTGCCCAATGAGAATTCCCCTCCGGGCCCCGCCCCTTGTAACCCCGCCTCCTCCGTGGGAGAGCCCGCCCCCGTGACGTCAGGTGCTCTGTGGCTTCCCCTACCAGCCAGCGGTGCAGGGTCGGGCTCCTCGCCTCGTGCCGGCGCCCCTGGGCGTTTGAATCCTGGCGGGGACCCGACTGAGAGAAGTTGGGGGAGCGTCTCAATTCATTTAGATTCAATGGATGATTATACAATAAACGCGCGGAGCCGCGCCGTCCGTCTGCCTGCGTTGTGGGATGAAGGAAGGGCAAAGCGTGGGCGGTGGTGGGCAGACAGGGAACCGCCACCGTACAGCAATTCCCCCTTAACCCCCCAGTAGGTCCTACCTAAAGTCTGTCTCCATCAGCCCTATTGCAGCAAGGCCGCTGGGCTCTGCTTGGGCTGGTCCCGTCATCCCCAGGGTCAGGGGAAACCAGGTCATGGTGCCTCCCAAACCTGCCTTCCCAGATCCGGACCTCTCAGGGGCAGCGGGCGGAGCCCGATCCGCCCTCAGAAGACTCATCTTTCGTCCATTTCCAGTTAGTGGCAGCAGCCCCCTTCTCCCACAAGAACCCAGGCTCCAAGGCACTCCTAAAAAGACTTAAGAATTCAGCCCCTAACCCCCTTCTCCCTCAGACTAAAACTTCAGGCCAGTCCCCCCGCCCCCGACCCAAAAGTTCGGGTCCCCAGCGCCCTCCACCGTCAGACTCAGGAGTCCAGAACCCCATTCCTTCCCCTCCCAGGTCCAGGAGTCCAGACACAATCTCCCTTCCCTCAATTCAGGGGTGTGGGCCCCCAGTTCCTATTCCCTCAGACCTACAGTCTGGAATGCCAGCCCTCTCCTCCAGACCCAGAGTTCAGGCCCCCAGCCCCCTCCTCTCTCAGACCCAGGATTCCGGGCTCCAGCTCCCTCCTTCCTCAGACTCAGGAGTTCAGACCCCCAATCCCTATCTTCCCTGGACCCTGAGTCCAGGTCCCCAGCCCCTCCTCCCTCGGAGCCAGTTGTCCAGGTGTCTGGCCCCAGAAGTCACAGCACTGACGTCCTTCTCTTCCAAGCCTGAGGAGTTCCAGATCCTAGCGCCCCCCCACACCCGCCCCCAGGTTTCCCTTGCAGCCCCTCAGCCCCTCCTCACTCATACACAGGGTTCCAGTTCCCTGATGCTCCGTCGGCTCCAGAGCGGGAGGAGGCGGAGCGGGAGGCGGGAATTCCCAGTTAAAAGCCTCCAGAACCTAGTACCAGGCAGACAGAGCTGAAGTATTGGGGCCTCTTCCTTGGGGTCTGAATCAGTCGGTGACCCCGCCCCCTGGATTCTGCAAGGTGAGATGCCAAAGTTCTCAGACACAGGCATCAGGCCCCGGGGCCCCTGCTCTCCCAGGGCCCAGGACCCCAATCTCAGACCCCTTCCTCCTTCAAGATTTAGGAATCTGGACCCTGGCCCCCTCCTCCCCAAGACTTAGGAATCTTAACTCCAAGTTCCCTCTTCCTTCAGATCCAGGAGTCCGGGACTCTAACACTCCCATTCCTGGGAATGTAGGAATCCAGCCTCCACCTCCTCTCCTCAGATTCAGAAATCTGGGGTCTGCCCCCTTCTTCCTCAGACCTAAGAAGATGGGTCCCCAGGCCCACCCCCAACCCCCCCAGCAGGACCCAGAAGAATGGCTCTGGATGCTCTGCCTCCTTATTTCAAGTTTCTCCTAGGATTCAGGGCTCCTCCCTCTTCATTTCTCAGCCCTGCCTTCTCCGTCTCCCGGACCCCGCCACGGGACATCTCTCACCTGCTGCAGTCTGGACCTGGATGTTCCTGTTCTTGCTGTTGGAAGCCTGGGCAGGTGAGGGGGGCCTGGTGGGAGCCTGTGGGAATGCCGTGTGTGGGAATGCCGTGGTAGGCGCTTGTGATAGCATGCGGGGGGGATGTGAAACATGCCATCACATGTGGGAACTTCTTTGGGCTTTCCTGAGGGTGGATGGGAGGCATGCACACATAGCAGAGGGTAGGAGTGTGTCAGCTTATGCTGCATGTTGCATGAGTACCCCAAGCCGGCAGGGCTGCTTGCTGAGGGGTGCAGATACACACAGTATACAGGGCATGTGGACGCATGTGGGAGCATGTGGAAGCATGCTCGGGTGTGTGACTCAGTGTGACTCATGGGCTTCAATGAGTGGACGTGAGCATCTGTGTGGCAGCCTGCGCAAGCTGGGGGCCTCACATTCTCAGTGTGGACATGTGAGGAGGCAGGCAGAGAATGTGCCATATGTCATTTTGAACCCACAGTGGGTTTTCCTGGCCTCTGCACTGCCCCAGGGGGTGACGACCCAAACTCTCTCCCTCCTGCTGCAGGACACGTGAGGGCACAGGAGTCCAAGGTGCTGGGCGGCCAGGAATGTGAGGCCCATTCGCAGCCTTGGCAGACAGCCTTGTTCCAGGGCATCCAGCTGCTATGCGGGGGTGTCCTCATCGATGACAACGGGGTCCTTACAGCAGCCCACTGTAAAAAACAGTGAGTGGATGCCTGGGGCAGAGGTGGGCTGGGGCCTGGGGGAAGTGGGAAAGAAGAGAGCTGGAGACTGAGCCTCTGAAAGAGGAGGGCTGAGGGAGGAGGGGACTGGGTTCCCAGACTCCTGCCTGGGTCCCAAATTACTCTCCACCATTACAGGAAATACACAGTACGCCTGGGGGATCACAGCCTGAAGAATAAGGACCGTTCAGAGCAAGAAATGGCTGTGGCTCAGTCCATCCCACACCCCTGCTACAACAGCAGGAATGAGGACCACAGCCATGATCTCATACTCATCCGACTACGTGGTCGGGCATCCCTGGGGCCCAAAGTGAAGCCCATCAACCTGGCGGATCGCTGTCCTGAAGTTGGCCAGAAGTGCACCATCTCGGGCTGGGGCACCGTCACCAGCCCCCGAGGTAGTAGGAGGGAGAGGAGGAGCTGGCTGGCCCAGTGGACCTCAAGCCATTGGTAAAGCTTTGCCTCCAGAAGGAGATAGAGAAGGGACAGTGATTGTGAGGTTGAGATTCACAGGTGGCCCATGTTGGAAACCTGGAAGGCCATAATATTAACAGGACTGGTGGGAGAAAGAAAGCAAAATAGCAGATTGTTAAACCAGGTTTCCAAAAAATGGATGGGTGAATGAGTGGATAAAGAATGCACGCCTCCTTGGGGCGTCTGGGTGGCTCCATCGGTTGAGTTCAGGTCTTGATCTTGGTTCAGGTCTTGATCTCAAGGTCCTGAGTTCAGGCCCCAACTTGGGCTTCACACCCAGCTTAAAAAAAAAAAAAAAAAGAATGCATGCCTCCTTCACGGTGGAGAGTACCATGTTTTGTTTTCTTTTTTTTTTTTTTTAAGATTTTATTTATTTGAGAGAGATTGAGAGAGAGAGCACAGGGGGGAGAAGCAGAGGGAGAGAGGGAAGGAGACTCCTCACTGAGCAGGGATCCCAACTCGGGACTCAATCTCAGGACCCTGGGATCATGACCTGAGCCGAAGGCAGACCCTTAACTGACTGAGCCACCCAGGCGTCCCATGCAGAGCACCACGTTATGAAATCTTTCATTGCCCAGGATTTTCTATAATTTTCTTAACAGACTTGGGATATATGGGCTCCTCAGTGGCCCAAGAGAACAAGCTCCTAAGCATCTTCTCCCTTTTGAGTCCATGATTCCTGGCACCAGAGACTCTCTTCCTTCACACCCAGGAATCCAGTCCCTTCCTCTCCCAAGACCCACTGTCTAGGTCTCCAGCTCCCTCCTCACTCTGGACCCAAAGTCTGGACCTCCGTTGAAGTCCTCCTTTTGGGACTTCAGAGTCCAGGCAACCCTTACCCTACTTCACAGTGAGAGAATTGAGACTCAGCTCAGAGAGGCATGTGATTCACCAGAAAATCCAGGATTTTCCAAGCAAAGACAGGATTCAGATCCCTGCCTGTCTGACTCCTTCTAAGGGGACAATGGGATGCTGTGGAAACCCACCTGCTCATGAATCAGTCAGGTCAGTTCAAACCATGGCTCTGTTCTTTCCTCTGGGCAAGCCCCTTCCCATCTCTTGCCTCATTTTCCTCATCTGCAAAATGATGGATTTTTAAGATTAGATAATAGATTTGAGGTAATAGATAATAGATTTTTAAGCTCCATAAGGGCTCAGGTTAAATCTTTTTTCTTCATTGTATGTTCCCAGTGCTCAGGATGGTACCTGGTACACAGTAGGTGCTTGATAAATATTTGTTGAATGAATGCATGGAACAAATGAATATATCCCTTTTTTTAAAGATTTATCTATTTATTTGAGAGAGCAGGGGGAGAGGCAGAGGGAGAGGGAGAGAGAGAATCTCAAGCAGGCTCCACACTCAGCTCAGAGCCCAATGTGGGGCTCTATTCCATGCCCTGTGACCATGACCTGAGCCAAAACCAAAAAGTCAGATGCTTAAGTGACTGAGCCACCCAGGTGTCCCCATAAACCTCTTTCAAAAAGCTATTGTGAGTTCAGACTTTTCACAATCAATGAGATTGTGAAGTATACAGCTTCTGGAACATAGAGGTCCCAGATAGAAGTTTTTCCCCCTCAAGTCAATTGCTCAAAGTTTAATAAGAAAGATTAATTCCATTTTCTTTCTTTTTTTATTGAAGTATAGTTGGTCACAACATTCTATTAGTTTTGTGTGTAAATACAATGACTGGACATTTGTATACATTGCAAACTGATCACCACAATAAGTCTAATTACCATCTGTCACCATACAAAGTTGTAACAATATTATTGACTATATTCCCTGTGGTGTACATTACATGATTAATTCCACTTTTAGTCATTAATTCAACATTTATTTGTGAGCATCTGGTATGCCCCAACTGCTTTACTGTGTGAAGTTTCTATCCTATGGAGTTGCATGCTAGGTGGGGAAAATAGATGATAAACAAATACATATAAAATGAATTATCAGGCAGGGTTAAGTGCTATAATGAAATATGGAGAGTAAGAGGATACAGAGTGATGGAGGGGTGATGTCTCTAGGTCAGGGAAGGCTTCTAGGATGAGATGACTTTTGGAAAAAGTAGCATTTAGCTGAAATTGGGGACCTGATGGTCTGGGGTTGGGAAAATTGGAGAGACAAGGTCAGAGGTGTCATAAGGGGGCACCTCCATGTCTTCCAGTCACCTGATCCTTAATTTGAAAATTAGTGGACAAGAAACAGAAGGTAGAGCCCAACATCCCTTCTCTAGATGTTGGAAAGGAAACAGCAGGGACCATGGCTTTGTTTAATGTGGTGAGAAGTGATGTGCCCTGTGAAATGTGTCAGAAAACTCTCCTGAGCAGCCATGGATGTACAGAAGGGAGATTAGATCCAGACAGGGATTGAGGGTGAAAATGGTTGCTCTCTCTGGGAACTTACAACCTCTGCCCCCTCAGAGAATTTTCCTGACACCCTCAACTGTGCAGAAGTAGAAATCTTCCCCCAGAAGAAATGTAAGGATGTCTACAGCGGGCAAATCACAGACGCTATGATTTGTGCAGGTGACAGCAATGGGGCCGATTCATGCCAGGTGAGTTACTTCTGAAACTCCCTTCTTCCCTTGTCCCTCACCCCCCATAGAGGCTCGAGGCTTGGCAGTAGGGTGACCTCAAAGAGTTAGTACCCAGAGAGGTTACCCCTATCTCTAGAGTGGGAAACAGGCTCAGAGAAGACCACACTCTATTTGCAGATCACACTGCACAGGGTTCAGGAACATTGAATTGTTGCTATCATTTTCCTGGGAACCCTTGTCTTCAGGATGGAGTGCAGAGAGGGGAGGGGATAAGGGGGTAAGAGGAGATGTCCATGAGGAAAAGACTCTGAGGCTAGAGGGTATGCAAGCTCCCTGCTCCCTTCCTCACCAATAGTTTTGGGATTTTGTGCTGACTCTACCACTGACTAGGTAGTCAGCCACTTTTCTTTGGGACCTGACTGGGTTCCTTAGCACGGCTGCCTTCTCCTATGATTGGTCCCTCGGGGAGCAATGCTCTCTTGCCAACTGGGTAGGGAATGGTGCCACTGACTTTAATGGTCCCTTGACAAACTCCCCATACCCAAGATAACAAATCTTGGGATTTGCCATAGGTATAACACTCTCATTCTTATTGGCTGCATTTGGGGCCTCAGGGCTCCCCCAGGTTTGCCCCCCTCATGGAAGCTTCACCCCCTTTACTAATGATTGGTCCTTGAAGACAATGCTTCAATGCTTTCTTCCCCATTGGCCAGGAATGAAGTCATTTCCATCAGTGTCGTCCCTTGAAATCTAATCTCTCGGAATGGTTTTGGTTCCATAGAGACATGATCTCTTCCCAAAAGGCTGTCCCTTGCGTGCGCATGTGTGTGTGTGTGTGTGTGTCCACAAGAACTCTGCTCCTTCCTCCTATGTTTGGTAACTGGAATCAAAGATCTTTTCACCATTGACCGGGAATGGAGACATCAGCTCAGTTCCCTCCACGGAATCCTCACTGTCTTCTTCCTGGATTAGAACTTTGAGACACCATTCTCTTCCCTCCTTGGTCAGGATTTCCCCCATTGCCCTAGGACATCCGGTCTGTGTCCTTATACACGTAGCCCCACCCTTCTTTCTTACCACTGGCCCCAGGGTACAATGCTCTTATCCCTATTGGCTGGAGGGAACCAATCGCGCTACAGGACTAGTACCAACTTCTGGGTACAGCAGGGCATCTTAGGTGAAAGTATTCTACTCTCCCCATCCAGGGAGATTCCGGGGGTCCACTGGTGTGTGGTGGTGTTCTCCAGGGCATCACATCCTGGGGATCGGACCCCTGTGGGCGGCCCGAGAGACCTGGTGTCTACACCAACATTTGCCGCTACTTGGACTGGATCAAGAAGACCATAGGCAGCAGGGTTTGATGCTAGGACAAGCTTTGGACGCTCTTCAATAAAACTCACAACTCATCCTGGCTCCTTGCCTGTCTGTGCTTTGGCCCTGTGGGGAGGGATGGAAGGATGGGGTCCTGTGCCTTGCTGAGAGGCTTGATGGGAGGTCTATAGAGACCAGGATCCCCATGGCCACTCTTGGCTATCACCACTGCCTGGAGTGATCCCCTTTTTCTAGAAGGGCTTGGAGGAATGGGAGGTTAATTTCAGGGGAGAAGCCACACAAGGATTTCCAAATATCCAATGGGCTGGCCTGCAAAAGAGATTTGAAAGAACTTCTGTTTCGTTTTTCTGAGCAGCTAAAGTGTTTCTAAGCTTTGAGAGGAGAATTCCCCTCCCCCATTATAAAATATGTAGAGCAGGGTACAGGAAATACGTGAGCAGCTTAAATATGCATCTATGGAACCACCACCCAGATGAAGAAATAGAACATTGACAGCCTGCAAAACTCTTAGCGACAGATTCTTTTTCCTTAGGAGAAACAGAAATCTTTCTCACAGCTTAGAGCTTTTCTGCTGTGGTAGAAGGGAATAAGTCACTTCATTGCATGTGTCCAAATTGAAGTGTGGAGAAAAAGAGATTTGGGGGAGTTTTCATTAGAACAGAGGCTTAATGTAAGTTGTCTTGGGAAAGATGTGTGTGGAGGGGGTAGTTATTGTAAGGATATAAATACATTGCAACAGGATGGGCACTGGCTCCCCTCTATCTCATCTCTCTTCACCTGTTTCAATCCTTTCTTGCTACCAACCTTCTAACTCATTTATTTGACTGTCTGACGCCTTTCTCTCCTTCATGCCTCTGCATTTTCATAGTGTTGGCTCGCTCATGCGCTATTCCAATCTCTCTCCTTACTTCACAACCTCTGAACTTCACTTTCACCTACCACCAACAGCTTCACTGTCCCAGGATTTCCCAGATTATATTCTCAGGCAAGAGAATCCAATTGGTCCAGGTCAACTTTCCTCCTTCAGCCGGCCACATGATAGGTTACTGAATGGCCAATGGTTTGACTGCATTCTGTTCAGGTGACCAGTCCCAGCCAATCAGTGGCTATTTAGAGTCACATGACAGGAGGTGTCTCTCCATCCTGGGCTGTGGGTGGGACACTTCTCCACAAGTGGTGTGGGTGTCCAAGAGGCCTCTCATGCATCAACCTCTGTCCTCTGTGAAAGTCTCCAGAATACCAGACATCTTGATGAAGACTTTCGTGCTTGATAGTAAACTCCTGGAACTGGGGATGCATTTTTGGAGGTGATACTCAAGGGTCATATTGGTCTAAAGAATTGTTTTAGAATTTTTATTATGAACAATTTCAAACATACATAAAATAGTATGGGAACCCTCGTATACCACCATCCAACTCAATCAAAACCAATCCTTTTACCTATACTACACACTTCCCTAATGCTGGAGTATTTTGAAACTAATGGTGACCATCCTATTGTTCTTAAATATTTTGTCATATGTTTCTAAAAAAGGGTATGGCAAACTAAAGCCAATGGGCCAAATCCCAAGAGCTAAAAATAGCTTTTACTATTCGATTTGATGACAGGGAGCATTAATTTTGAACTCTAATTAAGCAAGATGTTATCCCCCAAAAATAGTTCCATTCTGCTCATTAATAGACCTGTATGACAAAAATAGGTAACAAATGATTATTACTGTATTTTGGATTTCATCAATTAAAATTGGAAATTTATTTTCCAGTTTTCTCTCTTGTTGTAAGTACTTATATAATATCCTCAATTTTTTTTAAAGATTTTATTTATTTATTTGACAGAGAAAGACACAGCGAGAGAGGGAATACAAGCAGGGGGAGCGGGAGAGGGAGAAGCAGACCTCCCACTGAGCAGGGAGCCCGATGCGGGGCTCGATCCCAGGACCCTGGGATCATGACCTGAGCCGAAGGCAGACGCTTAACGACTGAGCCACCCAGGTGCCCCTAATATCCTCAATTTTATCTCATGGTCTGCAAAGCCTAAAATATACACTCTTTGGCTCTTTTTTGAGAAAAGTTTGCCAACTCCAGCTCTAAAATATAGATTATTTTAAAACATAAACACCTTACATTATCAAGGCTTTACAGAGTTAGTAATAATTCCTTAATATCACCCAGTATCCAGGTGGTATTTAAATGTCCCCAATGGGGGAAAAAAAAAAACAACACTTGAAAATTGATTTATAGTATTTAGGAGGGGCATGGCTGAGGTCAAGGGGGGAAGAGACTCGTCCAAGGTCAACCAGAAATTCAGGAATAGGATCGTGGACTGTGGAATCTGGGAGGAAATCAAAACACCAGGCATGGACAAAAGCTGGAAGGATCTACTTAGTCAGGGAGCTTTTGGATAGCAATGTCAGAGCCCCAGTTAGAACTGGCTTATATGCAAGAGGGGATGGTTGGCTTAGGTGCTTAGGAAGGTTATGGGGATGGTTCATGCTGTCGGGATGTGACATGGGTACCAGAGTCTCAAGTACTTGAAATGGTGACTTAAGCCAATCAGCTCTCTCACACGTGCTCTTTCTCTCTGTGTGACACTTTCTGTCACTCTGCCTACTTCTCTCTGCCTTTAATTTTCTTTTTGGTGTGTGTGAGTTGTTTCTCATTCTGCTTGTCTCTTTCCTTCTTCTGTGGATCTCATTCTAGCCTCTGTAGACAGGCTTTATCAGATGGAGGGAACATAGCAGCTACTGACACATCCAATTAAGCAAACAAAGCAGAAACAAAGATCTCCATTCTCCTGGCATCTTGATATTACTCCCAGGGAAGAACTCTGATTGGTTCAGTTTGAACTGACCCACCCCTTGGATCAATCTTTGTTGTCAGGGAGGAGGCAATGCTCTTGTTGGCTTGGCCTGGGTCATGCATCAATCCCAGTGGTTGGGTGGGCAGATGGGAGGGATTGGAGAACTATGATTGACATTTTCACCAGAACTATGCGAAATGAAAGAGCAGCTTCCCAGAAGAAGTGGGAAGCTGTTCTTGAAAGAAGAGGGAAGGGAATCCAGGAAGTCAGAAACAATGGGCCTTCAGAACCCAAGGGGCTGAGTCAGGAGGTTCCAGGGTCACAGTGTCCAGGATCCCTCAGGGCAAGGCACAGCTGACAGGATAACCAGATGCCAGTTCTCAGGTGTGATCATGAGCTGAAGGATAAGTCATCAGGCAATGGTTCAGGACACAAGTTTGAGGGTGAGGGAAGTATGAGGCTGGGTATCTGTGTGGGACTTCAGAACAAGTGCTGGTACTAAATACAAAGGGCACAGGAGGGCTGGGGTTTGAAGTCTCACCAATGTGAGCGTAGGCATCATTAATAGGCCCATAGGGTTCCAAGTCCATTCTGAGCCATATGAGACTTCAAGGGTGTGTGACAGTGTCCCTGGAAAATTTTCTTCTCAGGGTGTGGGTCTGTACAACTGTGATACCATGGGCAATCCTCAGCATTTGAATTCTGCCTCTTCTGACTCCTCAGCTATATGACTTTGATCAAGGGATCTCACCTCTCTTAAAACTCCATTTTCTCATCTATATAGTGGGGAAGACAGTCCTCACTTGGACCCATGTGAGGAATAGAGATGAGTTCTGAGAAATGTCTGACACATCACACAGCAGGTGTATCAGAAATGGAAGCTGCTTCATTCTGGATGACGGGGTAAGGGAGCTAATACCAACTCAGTGTATGCTATGTGTACATCCACTTTCTTTTCATAATTTTATTTTATCCTCCCATTTACCTTGAGAAGTACATTTTTCTCTCCCTCACTTTATTTTTTTAAAGATTTTATTTATTAGAGAGAGAGAGAGCATGAGTGGAGGGGGAGTGTCAGAGGGAGAGGAAGAAGCAGACTCCCCACTGAGCAGGGAGCCTGACTCAGGGCTTGCCCCCAGGACCCCAAGATCATGACCTGAGCCAAAGGCAGACAGACACCCAACCAACTGAGCCACCCAGGTGCCCCACTCCCCACTTAAAGAAGGGCAAAGTGAAGCTTAGAAAAATTAAGTCACTTACCTGAAATCAAGCAATTAGGATTCACACCTGGTTTGGTCTGACTTGTGAGGCCAAGTTCTTTTGCTCACACCCCATGGTTGACTGGCGCAGGGATCAAGGAAAGACTGAGTCTAGGGTTGGCAAATCTGTGGATGACAGTGGTTTGCAAACTAGTATTTATTTAAGTACCTCCCATGTTCCCTGGTCTGGCCTGGGTGTTAAAGAAAACACCAATGAACACCGACTCGTTCCTTCTGCTCATGAAGACATGTTTAGCAACAAAATCAGATTAAATAATTAAGAACACAGAAAGACAGATATGCAGAGCACAGCAGAGGAGATGTTCTGGGTTTGTAAGAATGGACAACAGGGCTCCAGAGGAGTGTAGCTCCCTTTCTCTTTCTGACAGAATGCTGATGAGGCAGGGGGATGAAGAGAGAATCCAGGGATAGAGATTTGGGCAGTAGATAAATTGGAAGTCTTGCTAAAATTCCTCTCCTTAGGAAGCTGAGAGGGAAAGATACAGATTACTGACTCATGGGGATATGAAGTCAAGTGGACAGGGGTCTACCTCTACTTGACTGGGGAGCCCAAGTCAGGAAGGTTGACACCCCTCAAGGCCAGGGTCCTCCTGTGGAATTGGTGGGATCAGTAGTCTGAGTTCGGGGGTCTCATTTTGGATTTGATGGGAGTAAGTGTGTCTCAGAAAGTTTGGGGACTTAGCTTGAATTTAGTCAGTATGGGGTCAATGTTAGTATGGTGTCTGTTGGTAGACTTTATTTCAGAGTTTGTGTGAAATAAAGGGTCAAGGTGGTGTGTGGAGTTAGGAAAATGAAGATGGGATGGGGAAAGAGTCGGACACGGAAGTGAATATGAAATTTCAGGTAGAAATTGGGTTGGAAAAGAGATAGAGCTGGAACTGGAGTCAGAGTGTTAGGATTGGGGTGAGTTGGGGATGAGTTAATAGGGATGTCAGTGTGGGCTTCCGGAATATTACTATAGTCTCGGATGGACACTATAGTTTGAGTTGTGCATGGGTCAGGCTTGAGACTGAGGCTATAGTGATATTCAGTTTTGGGTCAAGATTGAGTTTGGTTTATGTTTAGGGATTCAGGTTTTGGGTCAAAGTTTAAGGTTGGTTGAGGTGTGAGTTGGAGCTCGAGCTGATATTTGGAATCAGGGACTTGGTCAGGAACTAGATTCCAAGTTGAGGTATAAGTTAGAATTGGATAAGGATAAAGCAGAGTTGAGGGTTAGGTTTGGGTAGGAGTTGAGGTTTCAGGTTAAGACTTGGGCTTGTGTCATGATTGGTGTTGAGAACTGTGTCACAGTAAAGATTGGAGTTAGAATTATGCTTGAAGCCAGAGACTGAGATCTTTCTCACCCTCTCACAAACACTTGATCATATCTGAACAGGGCTTCTCAATGAATGGCACCACCATCCATTGAGCAAGAGACCTTGAAATCTTAACATCTGACTCCCTCACCACATCCTACATTTAATCCATCTCCAAGGCCTGTTGATTCTCTTTCTTAAGCACATATTGGATCCATCCACCTACTGCCATCTCCACCTCCTAAATAGCCTTATCTAAGTCACCGTCATCTCTCATTTGGACTATAGCAATGGTCTTCTTATGGGTCCAAATCCCCTTAAAATCCATCCTTCATATAGCAGGTAGAGTGACATTTTGCAGTTACAAATCTTGTTATGTCACTTTTCTGACTAGAGTCCAAGTGGTTCACCATCATCCACAGGATAAAGTCAAACTTGCTATGACATATGTTCTTCATCGTCTGGGTTCCAGTCAACCCTCAGTCTCTGAACTCCAACTATAACTCCCATTTCAGGACCTTTGTACATGCTATTTCCTCTAAATGATATACTCTAGTCTGCTCCCATTTTATTCTAGTTAATGTTTATTGCTCTTTCAACTCTCAGCCTATTGTCAATTCCTGGGTCCAAGTCCCTAGGAAGTGTTTTTATAATACCTTGTGCCTTTCCTCAAGAGCACACATTATGCTTGTAATTTTACATTTGTTTATGAATTATTTATCTTTCTTTTACCCTAGACTGTCAGCTCCTTTAGAGAAGGGACTCTGTCTGGGTTTGCACACCACTGTATCCTCAGCATCTAGCCCAGCCTGGTATACAGCTGGTGCTCAATATGTATTTCTTAAGTGTATAAAGGATTGGATCTGAAAGACAGTGTGGGTGGGGAGCTGGGGGAGTAGTTCTCTAGTTGGATTGGAGGTAGGAGTGGTTTGTTGATTACTGTGGCTTCAAGATACAGATTTAAGTTAGAATTGGGTTTGGATTCATGGTTTAGGATCAGATTTGAATTTAACTCTTGTGGTCTTAGCAAGGAAGATTTTGGCTCTAGGAACCAAATACTCCGAATCAGATAGGAAACCCAAAGAAGTCATAGGATGAATAGCCACCATAGTTGGTTAATTCACTAGCTCAGAGACCTCACCAAAGACCCCAATTATCTCCATCTCTCTGTTTGGCAACCTTCACTGTTTCGGCTTGGTCTGCCAGCCACTTTGCTCCATAGTTCCTGGAGGGCTGCCACAGTTCCATAATTTACATCAGGGGCATCATCTGGCAGAAGAAAAGAGAACTCTTCAGATGTCTCTTTTGTAAACAAAACAGTCTTTTCCAGAAGTGCCCCAGTGATCTTCCTCTCACGCCTTATTGTCTCTCATGTCTATTTCTAAACCAGTCACTGGCAAGCAGAATATGGGTTTCATGTTTGGTGCAGTAAAACTTATCATCATGATAAGGACAAAAGATTATCCAAGCAAGATTAGGGTGTTCATAGAAAGGCAGAAGGAGCAAACAATAGCCCCTATTATGGGTCAGATTATGGAACGGAGGTAGAATTGGGTTTGGATCAGCACTGAGATAAGATTTGGGATAGCTAAGGAACCAATTACATTTTGGAGATCTGATTTAGAAGTTGGGGTCAATTCCATTTTTAGGAATTTGCCTTCGAGTAATAATCAGACAATGTCCCATCTTACTCAAAGTGAAAGCTGAAGTCCTACATTGGTCTTCAAGACTCTATGTCATTTGAGTCCTGTTATGTCTCTGATCTCATGGCCTGCATTGTCTCCCTTACTCATTCAGCTCCACTCAAAAATGTCTTCCCTGTTAGAACATTCTAGTCACACCCCTTGCCTAATTCACCTGCCTGTTTGCTCTCCCTGGAACTCAGTACCCACGAGTAGTTACATGGATCGATTCACTACCTCCTTCAAGATTTTGCTCAAATGTTACCTTCACATGGAGTCTTTCCAATCATCATTCCAAATATTAATCACCCCAGGGATCTCTGAGAGTGGAGAGAACCAATAACTCCCTATCCCTCTTCCCACTTATGTTTTTCTCCATGGCACTTCCCACCACCTAACAAACAATATATTTTATGTACTTATTTTTGTATTCATGGTCTCCACAGTAGGAGAGCCTCTGTGAAGGAATTTTTATCTGCTTTGTTGACTGCTTGCTGTGGCCCCAGGAGCAGAAGAATTTCTGGCAGAGTAGATGCTCCATGAATATTTGAACAAACACAGGAGCAAAGACAAATGTACAAAGAAGTTCATTCCAGCATTATTATAATGAAAACTATCCAAAATACACGAATTTGAAACACATTACATAAATCATGTTTCAACCATAGAATGGGATACTATGCAATCCTTAGGAAGGAAGAGGAAATTATCTAAATATACTAAGAAGAAAAATTGTTCAAGTTATTTTACAGAGAAAAAAAGTTCTATTACATAATAGTTAAGTATGGAGTTCTTTGTTATAAATACACAATACGACAGCAATCTGTGTATAATATGAGAACACAGACTAAATTGATAATTGTGAACATTTAGTAGGGTGGGATTAGGGAAAGCACTCTCTTTTTAATTCATATCCCTATATCAGGGCTGGGAGTGGGTTCAGGCTCAAAGACACCATCAGGATCCAGCCTGGACAAATTCCGACAGGCTGGTCTGAATTAGGGTACAAGGTGTAGGCCACCCCTGAGAGGGAATGAGGACAAGAAAATGGCCCCAGAGGAGGACATTCCCTGAGCTCTGCAGTTCCTTGCTCCTCCTCCTGAGGCCCCCCTCAGAGCCAACACCAGGTCTCATCTGTAGCAGCCACCAGGACAGAGGGCCCGAATGGGCGGGGCCAACTAGCTGGGTACCGCCCGACCCTGGCCTGGAGAAGGAGGGTGGAGAAAGAATTGAGTGCGGCCAATTACTTTCGCTGCCTCAGGGCTTCGTGATAACTGCGAACGCAGGATGGGGGCGTCTCAGAGCCGGCTCCGCCTGCACCCCAGGACGCTGGGGCGGGCGTGGGGACGGGGATGGTATAAGAGGGCCGCCCTGCACAGGGCTGGACACGCTTGGCTCCCAACTGAGACTGGAGCCGAGATCACATCGGACCCTCGGGCGGTGAGAAGGGGCCTCATTTGGGGTGGGGGATGAAGCTGGCTGGATAGCTGGCTCCTGCTTCTAAGGGGAGGGGGGTGGCTGGAATCCTGGTTGTGAGAGATGAGGGACTGGAGGTCTGGAATTTGGTGTCTGTTAGGGGAAAAAGAACTGAAGATCTAGACTTGCGGATGAGGAGGGATGGGACAGATTGCTGAGATTCCTGAGTCCCCAGGGGGAAGGGAGGTCTGGAGGCCTGGCCTCCTGGGTCTGAGTAGGGGAAGAACTGGGGATTTGGACTTCTAGGCCTGATGTAGGAGGGGCTGGACTTGGACTCCTGCTACCTGAAACTCTTTGTCCTTCCTAGCCCCCCGCAAAAGAGACCCTTGCTTTGCCTGGCAGCCCCCGGAGAGGCTGAGAGAGGCCACCATGGCAGGATCCCTTCTCTTGCCCCTGCAGATCCTACTACTGAACTTAGTCCTGGGATCTGCTGGCCAAGAAGGTGAGGGCTGGACTGGGAGGTCTGACCTCACCCCTGGGGCCTCCCATTGTCCCTGCTGACCCCCCCTCTCTCCAAGGATTTCCTGGGTCAGAACCCTCCCCCTGCTACAGCTTCCTCCTATGGAAGACAAGACTCTTCTACCTCCTGTCCCCTTTCTTCCTGCTTCCTTCTGACTCCTGGGGTCTCTGTGCCCTCCGGGCCATCTCCTGCACTCAGTGTTGCTCCCATCAGCTTCTGTGGTTGCCTCCAGACAAGATGTTCCTCCTGGGTTTATGAGCAGGCTCCCTCTGTCTCTCTCCATCTCCACGTCCGCTTTCTCTGTACTGTTCCCTCTTTCTGCCTCTGCATTTCTCATGCCTCTCTGTTTCTTTCCATCTTTCTCTCCAGATCCATCGGCTGCTTCTTCAGCCCCCTTAATGCATGCTACCCATGTTTTCTTCCTTGTCTCTATCCAACCCAAGGTGACAAGAGTGGGGAGAAGATTATTGATGGAGTCCCATGTACAAGAGGCTCCCAACCCTGGCAGGTGGCCCTGCTCAGAGGCAATCAGCTCCACTGTGGAGGTGTGCTCCTCAATGAACAGTGGGTGCTCACTGCTGCCCACTGCATGATGAAGTACGTGGCAGGGACACTGCAGCCCTCTCTCGGGGTCTCTGTCCCCCTCCCTCGAGGTCCCTGTCCCTTCTCCCAATCATAGTGTTTCTTTCTGAATGTCACTCTATTCTCACAGTGAATACAACGTGCACATGGGCAGTCATCAGCTGGGTGATAACAGAGCTCAGAAGATCCGGGCCACAAGGTCATTCCGCCACCCTGGGTACTCCACTCAGACCCACGTTAATGACCTCATGCTTGTGAAGCTAAGTAGACGAGCCAGGCTATCATCGAGTGTGAGGAAAGTCAAGCTGCCCTCCCGCTGTGAACCCCCTGGGACCACATGCACCGTTTCTGGCTGGGGCACCACCACCAGCCCTGATGGTGAGGCTGCCTCCGGGACCCAAGGGCCCTGGCTCCCAACTCATCCCTCAGACCCTGGAGACCAGGAGTCAGGCCCCATTTCATGACTTGAGTGTTGAGCCTCCAGTCCCCTCTTCCTTCAGGGTCCAAGGCTCTTCCTCTCTCCATTAGCACTCAGGGGGCCGCAGGCCCAGGCCTCTGACTGACCTCCCCTCTCCCCACCAGTGACCTTTCCATCAGAGCTCATGTGCACGGATGTCAAGCTCATCTCCTCCCAGGATTGCAAGAAGATTTACAAGGACCTACTGGGAAAATCCATGCTGTGTGCTGGCATCCCCAACTCCAAGACCAACGCCTGCAATGTGAGAGTCCACCCATCCCCAGCCCTGGATCCCCTGTCTTTCCTTCCATCCAGAAATCTGTGCACCTGACCTTGGTGCTGAGCATTTCCCTTGTACCCCCACCCCACCCCAAGGCCTGTTTTCCTAGCTCTCTCTACCCTGCTCTCTGTCTGGGGCAGTAGTGGGAGCCCAGGAGGCTGGCATGGCCCTGGGGTGGGGCAGAATGGCGGTGGAAAAGATGGGGTTGGGACAGGCAGATGAGTAAGGCACTGGCTTCCAGCCCACACTTCAAGTGGTTGCCAAGATAAATCATATTCTACTAATGCAACATTTTTAAAAATTAAAATCCATGCATGGGGCGCCTGGGTGGCTCAGTTGGTTAAGCGACTACCTTCGGCTCAGGTCATGATCCTGGAGTCCCGGGATCGAGTCCCGCATCGGGCTCCCTGCTCGGCGGGGAGTCTGCTTCTCCCTCTGACCCTCTCATGCTCTATCTCATTCTCTGTCTCAAATAAATAAATAAAATCTTTTTTTTTTAAGATTTTATTTATTTATTTGAGAGGGAGAGAGAACATGAGAGGGAGAGGGCAGAGGGGGAAGCAGACCCCCCGCCGAGCAGGGAGCCCGATG
>NC_138384.1:46782372-46810918 GCF_054177405.1 Leptonychotes weddellii | reverse complement strand
AAAAAAAAAAAAGCCCATGGTGAACAATATATCAGAATTTTGGATAAAGAGCCATCAATCTTACTGAATCGTTCATTTGCTTCGGGCTACAGTAATGTAGCACTATACTGACGCTGTCTTTATCTAAGGTTGGGATACTGTGCTCATCATGGGCTTTTTCATACTGAATTTGATTTTTTTTTCAAGCATTGCATTGAAATATTATTTATTGCAATTATTGAGACTTTGTTGCAGGAGCTGTCTCCTCCACCTCATCCCAGTCCTGGTTTTAGGGAAAGAACTATCTCTCCCCCTCCTCTTTGTTCCCCCTTTCTCATCTTTTTTTTTTTTTTAAAGATTTTATTTATTTATTTGACAGAGAGAGTCACAGCGAGAGCAGGAACACAAGCAGGGGGAGCGGGAGAGGGAGAAGCAGGCTTCCCGCCGAGCAGGGAGCCCGATGCGGGGCTCCATCCCAGGACCCTGGGATCATGACCCGAGCCGAAGGCAGTCGCTTAACCGACTGAGCCACCCAGGCGCCCCGCCCTTCCTCATCCTTTTAACCTCCTCTCTGTATCTGAATGACATTGTCTTCCTCTGTGTGGGATCTCTCTCTCTCTCTCTCTCTCTCTCTGATCCCGTCTCCACCTGTGTCCATCTCTGCTCCTTCCCCACCGCCTACATTTCTGCTTCTCCATCCCCCTCCTCCTTCTGCCTTCTCCTCTCCACCCTTCTTTCAGTACCCCACTCTCTTTGCTCACATCTGCACCCTCAGCTTTCAGGGGAGGTGGGGTGGTGTGTGTTAGAGATGGGGGGGATGGACAGGGATGTATGTCCTAGAGAATGGGCGGCAGGGGTCCCCTTTCTCCCTAGTGAGGGCTGGCTTCATGAATATGCAAGCTGTGCAGTGGCACAGGGCTTCATACTCAGAGAGTCCCACCCAAGTGATTTAATACACTTCTGTTGCTGTCTTGAATCTCTTAATAATTTTTGAAAAAAGGGGCCGCATATTCATTTTGCACTGTGGTTTTTGAATTATGTCACCTGTCCTGCCCCTGCTTTCCAGGACCACCCTGTCCCCCTTTCATGCTCAAGGGGGACATGCTCTGGAGATAATGCTCCTCCCTCTGGCTTGGCGCAGAGTCCCTGAAGGTGGAAAGTAAATGGGGCTCTGATCCCCTGGAAGCTCCACCCCCTTCCCAGTGATTGGTCCCATTGGCCGGGGCTCAAGCCAATGTCTTCAGAGAACTGGTTTGTTCTCGCCATGACAACACTAACTCCTGTTCTCCTATTGGTGCCCAGAGACCATGAGTCTCTCCCATTGGCCAGGGTAGAAGTCTTCGGTGTGGCAGGACAAAGACTTGATAATTGCAGACGTGGACACGTCCAGTGAGTGGTGGTTGCTCGGAAACGGAAGCTTGTCTGCTCTTTCTTCTCCAGGGTGACTCAGGGGGACCGCTGATGTGCAAAGGTACCCTGCAAGGCCTTGTGTCCTGGGGAACTTTCCCTTGTGGCCAACCCAATGACCCAGGTGTCTACACCCAAGTCTGCAAGTATGTCAAATGGATAAATGAGACCATGAGAAAGCATTGCTAATCTCTGCATACTTCCCATCTCTCCATCCATAACGCCCTCAACAAGAAATTCAGAGAAATAAGGACGTGATGAACTGTAGTCATATTTGACTTTACCTTTCCTCAAAGACGTATTAAAACCTCAACAATACACCACATATGTAAACCAATCAAGTTAGCAAAGACCTAAAACCAGCATGAAACACAAAAACCTCAGTGCTGGTAAAGACACAGTGAGACCAGCACTCTCAACCTGTGGAATTGTAAATCATGCCATTTTTATGGAAGACAGTTTGGCATGGTGGATTGAGACCCTTATTTACCAGGTCGTTGACCCTGTGATTCTAGTTGAGGAAGATACTACTCAAAAAATAAATAAATACATAAATAATAAATAAATAAATAAATAAATAAAAAATCCAAAGTGCAGAGCAAGGTTTTAATTCATCACAACATTATTTATCATAGCAAAACAGTGGAAACACTGAACATGTCCCAAATTAGTGGATTGTTTATGTAAACAATAGGCCTGTTTGGGACAGGGATATTAGGAAGCTGTTAAGGATAATAACTTTGCAGAATTGTTAGTGTTATGCAAGAATGTTTGTGTTATATGATGGAACAAGAAAAAAGAAAGATACAAACGGGTGTGTGAATCTAGCCGTGTAAAATGAAATGTTTACAGAATAAAATCTGAAAAGACATACTAACTCATGCAGTGGTAGTTGTGGGGTGCCTCCTTCCTTCCATTTATGTTTCTGTAGACGTGCACTTTTGTAACTTGAAAACGAAGGTGGAAAAGCTCTGAAGATCTGAGGCTGGGGAGGAGGAACCCTTAAGAGAGGGCGAGACATCCGATTTTGAGCCCTCGCCCTGCCTCCTGCTTAGTGACCTGTTTCTATCCATTCCCCAGATTTCAGTTTTCTTCATCTATAAAATGGGTAGAGAGGAAGAGAAGGTTGGACAGGGAAGAAGGAAGGGCGGAGGGAGGAGAGAATAAGCCTGTTTCATTGGGGTGGAAAGGGATATGAAAGTGCTCCTGAGTATTTCACAGGTGGCAAAAACAGGAGAGAAAGGTGTTTTCAGGAAGGATAGAGATGGCGGGTGGATGGGACACCAGGGTCCCACAGGAGCCCACCCAGAGTGAGAAAACAGCATCTTGGGTGCTAGAGGAAGAGGGGGGGTGGGAATCTGGGTTGGTGGGCTCCTATTCTCAAAGAAGGAAGGGAAGGGACCTCTGGAAGGGAGGAGGGAGGAGTCCCCTGTGACTCAAAGCCTGGCTATGCTCTTGGCCTCCTGCCATCAAAGGTTCCCTGGGCAGTCACACCTCAGACGCTGCTGACAGAGGGATCCTCTCCAGCCCAGAGCTCACCCTCTTGCCTGTCTTTCTAGTTTCTCCCCCAGAATTCTCAACCAGTGTCCTCCAGATCCTTCCTCTCCTCATCTCATCTCCCTAGCAAGTCTCTCCTAGCCCCCCACTCCTCCACCCCTCCCCATATTGCAGAAATCCTGCAGCCGCCAACTCCCTACACACAGGAGACAAAGCCCCTTCCTGGCACAAAACACAGGAGTCTAGACCCCCAGGCCCTCCTCCCTCAGACCTAATGTCCCTGCCTCCAGCACCTCCCCCCTCAGACTCAGGTGTCCAGACCCCTGACCCTTCCTGCCTCTAGATCAGTGTCAAGTCTAAGGAATGTCAAGGGTTTTTGGCCACCAGTCTCCATGAAGATCCATCAACTTCCCCTCCCCCCAGCAAGCAACCTCAAATCAATATTCATCTAAAGTTTGAAAAAGTAATGAAACGTTGCAATTGTACTAAATCAGCCTGGAGACACCTGGCCTTTCCTACAAGTCTGGAGGTGGGTTGGTTTGTAATGACTTGGGATAGCACTTTTGTTGGATTTTTAAAAATAACTTCCTTTCTCTTTGGGCAGACAGTACAACATAGTAGTCAAAGGCACTGACTCCAGAACTAGGCCTTCTTGGATTCCAGCCCCAGTTTGGGCACCTGTCAGCTGCTTGCACATTACTTCCTAATCCCCTTTCCTTCATCCTTGAAGTGACAGGAATAACACCTATTTCCCAGGTCTGCTATGAAGGTTAAATAAATTTAATATTCGGAGAATGCTAGAACATTGCCTGACACAGAATAAGCTTTCAGTGAGTATTGGTTCTTATTGTCTGTGATTTCTGGTACTTTTTCCTGCTTACACTCTCACAAAATTTTCTTATAACACATTTTCTTTATTGAAAACTTTTGTGGAGCATGTCAATTTGGGGGAAAATACCCTGTAAATAATAATGTGTGGCACGTGGCAAGGACAAAACCATAAAGGTCACTGGCAAACGCCTGCAGTTGGGGACTTTATTCTCTCTCTTAGAGGTTCTTAGATGTGGAGTTCCTCACCACCTATCACCTCCCTCCTTTCCCACGAGGCTCTCAACAACTCCTCCCAAGCCCTCCCATCCCCTGTTGTGCTAAGGGATACCCCATGGGAGCTCCAAAAGACAGGCCTTGTCCACCTCCACACTGGAAGTTGAGTTCCAATCCAAAAGGTCCCACCATTTCCTGGGTGTTGGATGTTGAGCAATTAACTTCCTTCTCTGAGTCTCAGTTTTCTTTTTTGTAAAATGGGAGTGGGCGGCGTAATGAAGACATTTTAGTCATTTGGTCAAATTTCCTAAGGCTTCCTCTGGGCCAGGTCTTGTGAAGGCACTTGGGACACAAGGGGGTGAGTCAGCCTCAGCGCCTGCCCTCAAGGAGCTCATGATCCAGTGGGGGAGGCGGACTTGGATCCAGATGCTCACGGTCCAAGATGACTTGAGGGATGCACCTGCTGTGGGAACTTGAGTGAGAGAGTGACTAACCCAACTGCAGGAGGTGGAAGTTGGGTGGTGTTCAAGGGAAGGCTTCCAGAAAGAGATGATGCCAAAGCAAAGACTTGAAGGACAAGTTGTGGTCAGGAGAAGGTGAGAAGAGCATTTGGAGAGGGGGAATAGCATGGATGAGACCCAGAGGTGAGAGAGCAAGCTTCATGCCTGGAGCACGAGATCTGTGGGCAGAGCTGGGCTGTGCAATGCAGTAGCTGCTCACCACGGTGGCTCCTAACTTGTGGAATGTGACAAGTTCCAACTGACATGTGCTGTGAATGGAAGACACATCGGATTCCAAACATTTACTTTGCACAAAATAAGAAGACAAACTATCTTTAAAATGTTCTTATTTTGATTTCACATTGCAATTTTGGATGTATTGGGCTAAATGAAATGCTAAAATGAGCTCCTGTCTCTCTTTTTTTTTACTATTATTTTTTATAGGCTCCATGCCCAGTGTGGAGCTCAACATGGGGCTTGAACTCATGACCCTGAGATCAAGAGTCGGACACTTAACCAACTGAGCTACCCAGGCATCCCATCCTTTTACTATTTAAAAAAAAAGGGCGCCTGGGTGGCTCAGATGGTTAAGTGTCTGCCTTCGGCTCAGGTCATGATCCCAGGGTCCTGGGATTGAGCCCTGCATCGGGCTCGCTGCTCCGCGGGAAGCCTGCTTCTCCCTCTCCCATTCCCCCTGCTTGTATTCCCTCTCTCGCTGTGTCTCTCTCTGTCCAATAAATAAATAAAATCTTTAAAAAAAAAAATGACCAGGGTGCCTGGGTGGCTCAGACGGTTAAGCGTCTTCCTTTGGCTCAGGTCATGATCCCAGGGTCCTGGGATCGGGTCCCGCATCGGGCTTCCTGCTCCTTGGGAGCCTGCTTCTCCCTATGTTTCTCTCTCTCTCTCTCTCTCTCTCTCTGTCTATCATGAATAGATAAATAAAAAATCTAAAAAAAAAATTATGGCTACTAGAAAATTTAAAAGTGCATTTGTACTTGGCAATATATTTCTATTGACCAGGACAGCTGTGGATGCTGAAGGTCTTCCAACACCTGGCTGAGGGTCTGGGACTTTGTCCCATGGATGATGGGGGAGCCAGGGAAGTGCTATGAGCAGGAGAGCATCAGGGTCAACTCTGGGTGCAGGAAGACCCCTCTGGGGTCAGGTGAAGGATACAGAGAAGGAGGAAGAGCCCAGGGTGATGGTCTGGGGGGACATGGGCAGGTCTGAGCTGGGGCTAGGGTCATGGGGATGGACAGGAGGTGGTGGGCCGGGCTGTAAGCGATCCAGCCTGGTGTCCGGGAGGATGGTGGGTTCTGAGAAGATGCTGAGTTCAGTGGGAACGTGAGCGTGAAGGGCCTGGGGGAAGTTGGGGGCAGAGGACCAGCCCAAGAGTATGTTGACTGCCAAATATTGATTTTCATCCCCCAGTGCCAGGCCCGAGCTGGTGCTGAGGTGGACATTACTGATATCAGTTGTCCTCATCTTCAGTGACTTCCCCACATTTTCCTTCTCATGCCCTGTGCTCATTACATCCATCCTCATCTCCCTCCCCGTGGCTGCCACACACCAGGACTTCTTGCCCTGCTTCTCCTGACCAATACCCAACACTGGGCGCAGCATTCAAGGTCCAACTTCGTAGGCACCTCCTCAAATCGTCCTGGATCCCTCCATAACTGCTGGGCCCCCATCTCACATTCCCACATTGCTCTCAAGTGTTCTTGCATTCCTGCTTATTTCCAAGTCTCTCCCTCCATGTTGAAGCCCATCAAAAACCCTCCTGTGTCCCACTGGCTTCCCACTGCTCCCCCACAGCATCCCGCTGGCTCCCCAGGGATCTAACTCGCTTCTGGGCAGAGGCACATGCCTCTCCTGGAAATGCAGGGGAAGCCAGGGGAGGATAAGCAGACGGAGATGTAGAGAATGTCAACAGAGACCCGGAGAATTGGGAGAAAGACAGAGAGAGATGGGGAAAGAGGCAGAGGGACAGAGACACAAATTCCTGAGATGAACACAGGAAAACACTAGAGAGAGAGAGAGAGAGGAAGACGGACATGGAGACACCCCCACTACAGCCGAGGACAGAGGTGGACAGTGAGACCTCACAGGTGGGCAGGCTTGGAGCAGGGGGGCCAGGAAGGTCAAATGTCCTGATATCCGGCAGAAGTGGGTGGACAATGAAAGGACAGCAACAGGACTGTCAGACAGGGACAAAGGGAAGTTATTGACACAGCCGCCTGCCTGCTCGGAAGAGAGGTTGAGAAACGGAGCTGCTGGGAGCATGGCACTGGGTGCTGGGGGCGGACAAAGCCCAATTGTTTGAGGCCCCTTTCCCCACAGCGCTGGGCCTGCGCCCCAGCCCAGGGCAGGGGCAGGTACCGGCTTGGTGACACATGCTTTCTCGCTGGCTTGCTGTCTACGGTGGGAACACGGAGGTCGTCAGCACCCACAGAGGGACTTACGGGCAGGTGCGTGAATCACCCCAACCCCACTGACCCACGTGGCCTGGTTTCCAGTGCCTGAAGGCAGCAGACCCAAGAGTGAGGGTCTGTAGGCCTAAAGTGCTCACAGACAGAGGTGGGGGGATTCCTGCATGCCAGAGGGCACTGTTCACTTGCCTGCGCGTTGGTCTTCACATACCTTCTTGCTCAAGGACCTACAAGTCTAGAGACTGAGAACAAACCCCTTTCTTCCTTTAGACTCAAAAGTGCAGGTGCCCAGGTCTTTCTCCTGAAGGTCTAGAATTCTAAGTCCCCTCCCTGCCTCCCATTAGACCCTGGAGTCCAGACCCCTAGCCTCTCCTCCCTCAGTCCCAGGAGTCCAGGCTCCCAATGCACTCAGGGACTGGTGCTCCCCTGCCAGGAAGCCCAGTCAGGAGTCATCAGGAGCAGAGCCACGGGGACATGGGGATGTAAGGAATGTGTGTGGGAGGTCTGGGTGAGGAAGAAAGGGTGGGGCGGCCTCCTGCCTCAGGGACCTGGGGAGACAGGGGTTAAAAGGAAGCACCAGGAGTATCTGTGGACAGGAACAGCCTCTTCCAGGGAGGCCAGGAAGCCCAGGTTCTGGCCTGGGCCTCACAGCCCATACATCCTCTGCTGTCTGTCTCTCTGGCTCCTGGACATCCCCTCTGCTTTCAGTGTCCTGTCTCTCCCCATAACTCCTTGCATTTCTGACCCTCTCTGCTCCTCGGTCTGTCTGCCTGTGACACGTGCTATTCCCGTCCCAACCCAAGAACCTCTCGGCCAGGAGTCCTCTGGGCCCCCAGGCAGCCGGCCCCCAGCAGGTAAGATCACACTGCACCCCAGAACCTCCAGGTGCGGGGATGAGCGACACTGTGAGCTCAGAAGGGGAGGGAAGAAGGTCAGGACCCCTCCCGGGCCATCCCCGCCTGTTGGCAGGCGGGCACGCTAGAACCCAGAGAAGTAAGAGACGCATAATGTGAGCCACAGACCACCAACCTGCCTTCATGGGACCCCAGAATGGAAGACGCGGTTAGAGTGACAAGAGGCCAGGGGAAGGATGGAGTCAAGGGTCAGGAAGACGTGCAGGCTGGGGAGGGGGAGGATGAAGGAGGAGCCTTGAGGGGGTCTGAGATGGTGCCTGAGGAGCATTTGGTTTCCCTTCTCAGGAATGGGCATGAAGATGCTGATTGTGGCACTGATCCTGAAGGCTGCAGGTGGAAAAAAGGATGGGATGGGGCGGGTAGGGGCTGCTGATGGGAATGTTTGGAATTGGGGATGGGGATTCACACGGGTATGGAGGTGGGGTGGGCTTGGAGTTAGGAGGAAGCAGAGGGCTAGGTTAGGGATGGGGTGCAGATGGGAAGGGGTGGGAGGTGGTCTGAAAGGTGGGGAAGAATCTGAGGATGCGGGTGGGGTGCAGATGACCTGGAGCACTGGGACGGCATTGGGGTTCACACTGGGGGATTCACCTGGTGTCTCCAGGCCTCCTCCCTGACTCAGACCCTTCCTCTCTCAGCCTGGGCGGAGGAACAGAATAAGGTGTTGCACGGTGGACCCTGTGAGCAGACATCTCACCCCTACCAAGCTGCCCTCTACACGTCAGGCCACTTGCTCTGCGGAGGGGTCCTCATTCACCCGCTGTGGGTCCTGACCGCTGCCCACTGCAAAAAACCGTGAGTCTCCACACCATGAGTGAGGTGTGGTTGCGATGAGACCCCAGGGGTGTCTTACAGACATCAGGCACGAAGGGACACACACATCTCCCTGTCCCAGCACAAGGCATCTGATAACCAAGTTCATCTGGCCAGTACTTAACTGAGCATTAAATATCTGTCAGGCACTGTTTGGAGCCCTGGGGATACAGCAGTGAAGGAAATAAGCAAAACTGCCACTTTTATGGACTGACCTTCTAACTCGGGAATCAGATGCTGCAGGACCCCGTAGGCAGCGATGGAATGATGGATTTCATTCTAAGTGAGGTGGGAAACCATTGGAAAATTTCAGTCAGGGAAGCAGCAGGATCTGATTTACATTTTTTTTAAGATTTTAAATATTTAAATATTTATTTATTTATTTATCAGAGAGAGAGCGCAAGCAGGGGAAGTGGCAGGCAGAGGGAGAACCAAGCTCCCAGCTGAGCAGGGAGCCTGATGCGGGACTTGATCCCAGGACCCTGGGATCATGACCTGTGCTGAAGGGAGACACTTAACCAACTGAGCCACTCAGGCATCCCTGATTTACATTTTTAAAAGCATCCTGGTCACCATGTGGAAAGTGCGCTGAGCAAGGGGAGATGAAGGGATGCATGTAGAATGACCTAGGATGATGGCTTGGACCAGGGGATGGAGGACGGTTGAAAACCTTGGGAGGTATTTTGAGACCAGCAGGACTCAGTGATGTGGGATGGAAGAAGCAGGGCTGACCTCCAGGTATTGACTCAAACAAGTGGATGTTCTGTTGTGTCTCTCTAAGCTGTGGGAGAGGGAGATAGAACCAGTTTGGATATGGGCAGAGGAGTGTCAGACATTTTGCTTTAGCCAAGGTGAGTCTGAGATACCAGGGCAATGTCCAAGAAGCATGAGGGTAGGCTGCTGGTGCTCAGAGGAGAGGTCAGACCTCTAGGTAAACATTAAGGGGTCATCCACAAATAAGTGGTATTTAAACACAGGATGGGATGAGATCATCCAAAAAGCGGGCACGGTAGAAAAGCATAGAAGGACAAGGACTAATCCTCAGGGCCCTAATGATCACTAGTTAGGTTAACAGTTGCCATTTTGTTCAATGCTAACTACCAGCCAGGTGCTGAGTTAAGCAGTTTATATACATTTCCTGGAATCTCCACAATAAGGGACTCCTGGCCCCAATTTGCAGATGAGGATACTGAGGCTCAGAGAAGTAGTAAGTGGCAACTCAAGTGTCTGGAAACCAACAGGGCCACTTCCTACTGTGGGGGGAGGGGTCTAATCATGCAAGGTTATGGACTCAAGGACCCCAGGATGGTCTCCCCTACGCTTGGGGAGATTCGGCATCACTCCCACCATTCTCATTCATTCATTTGGTGCACATTGATCAAGACATCTGTTAAGTGCCAGATTTGAGCTGGGCAGTGGGGATTCAGCAGTGGATGAGAGGAATACACAGAGTCTCTGTCCTTAGGAACACAGGGGAAGAAAGGCACAGAACGACAGTTATTTAACAAACAAACCCTCGAAAAATCATATTACAAATTACCCTAAGTCCAGTGAAGGAAAAGAACAGGGATGGCTCCCTGAGAGAAAAGAACAGAGGTACCTACTTTAGATGGAGGAGGGTGTCAAGAAGGACCTTCTGATGAGATGAAGTCCAAGCTGAGGCGTGAAAAATGAGAAAGAGTAGACAAATGAAGAAGGGGGATGAGCATTCAGAGCAGAAGAAATGCAAAGACAAAGTCCCTGAGGTTAAAACATTCTGGAGTGTTTTAAGAAAGTTACCAGTTCACAGCGGGGCAGAGGATGGTGGAATGAGTTTTATTCCAAGGGCAATGGGGAGCCATGGGAGAATTTTGAGCAAGGGAGTGACTCTTTGATCCATTTCACAAATATTTGTTGGATGTCTATCATAAATATGATAAACACAGGTCTAGGCACTGAGGATGCTGTATCTGAACAAAACAAAAATCCCATCTTGATATTCTAGAGCTGTGCTACCTAATGCAGTAGCCAAAATTGGCTAATTAAATTTACATTAAGAAAAATGCAATGAGATGACAAACTCAGGAGCTACACAAGTGCTCAGTAGCAGCCTGTGTCTAGTGGCCACCATATCAAGCAGCTGCATGACTGAGGAAGTTCTATTGGACAGTGCTGCTATGGTAGGAGGAGAGATAATAAAATAAGTAAATATTTAACAATGCATAGATAGTATATCAGATGGTGATGGTAGATTCTTGGATGACAAAGGAAGCAGGGAGAAAGGACTTGCCTGTTAGGGTAGATATTTGCATTTTAACTGGATCATCAGGGAAGGCCTCACAGAGAAGGTGACATCTGGAGAGGGTGAGGGAGGAAGCCATGCAGATATGTGGGGAAAAGAGTTGCTGGCAGAGGGAACAGCCAGTGCAAAGGCCCTGGGGTGAGAGGATGACTGCTGTATTCAAAGAAAGGCAGGGAAGCCAGTGCGCCTGGAGCAGAATGAGAGAGGGAGTGGGAGGAGGTGATATTTGAGAGGTGATGGGGGCAGGATGTGCAGGACCTTGTGGGTTAGGGTGAAAACTTCAGCCTTTATTCTGAGTGAAATGGGAGTCACGGGAGAGTTCTGAGCAGAGGAGGGACAGGAGGAGGTGGGATATTTTATGTTGTTAAAATTTCTCTGGTTATTTTGTGGAGGATGGACTGTGGAGGAGCAAACACAGAAGCAAGGAGTCCAGTGGGGTGCCTACTGCCATAGCCCCAGTAAGAGATGATGGCTCCAGACCAAAATGGTAGCAGTGGGGGAGGTGAGAAGTGGTCACATCCTGGATATACTTTGGAGAGCCAAAAGGACTTCCTGGCAGCTTGGATGTGAGGCATGAAACAAAGAGAGTCAACAAAAGTCTCCAAGGTTATTCTGGAAGGATGAAGTTTTCCTTTTCAGAGCTGGGAAGATTGTGAGGGGAACAGGCCAGATGGTTCATGGAACACCAAGCCACCTCCATCTCCCATTACAGCCCTTTCTGGAGTCTCAGCTGCAGCCCAAGGGCTCCAGGTAAGACCCAGCCCTCCTCTTTCCCAGGAATCTTCAGGTTTACCTGGGGAAGCACAACCTTCAGCAAAGGGAGAGTTTCCAGGAGCAGAGCTCTGTTATCCGGGCTGTGGCCCACCCTGGCTACAATGCTGCCACTCACGACCAGGACATCATGCTGTTGCGCCTGGCTCGACCAGCAAAATTCTCTGAACGCATCCAGCCCCTCTCCGTGGAGGAAGACTGTTGGGCCAACCACACCAGCTGCCACATCCTAGGCTGGGGCAAGACAGCAGATGGTCAGTAGGGGGAGGGTGATGGGGAAGCAAGCCAATGGGTGACAGGCTATGGAGGAGGTGCGCTAATGGTGAGGGCCAATGGGACAGTGTGTCAATGGGGAGGATTGGCAAATATGGGAGTTGAGGGAACGAGTGAACAGCCAGTGGAGAAAGTAGACCCGTGGGTGAATGGTATGGAGAGATAAGCCATAAGATGAAAGATCAAAGAAGAGGGACCTTCTAATCAAGAATGAGGCCAATGATGGAAAGGGACCAATCAGGATGCACAGATGATCAAGAAGAGATAATGGAGGAGGGACTAATGGAAGAAGAGAGATCAATAAAGCAGGGCAGCCAGCAGAAAGATATGAATTGAGAGTGTAAATGGGGTGGAGAGTGATAATAGGGAGGAACCAACTGAGGAAGTGTCAGAGGTCAAGAGGAGTCACTAGAGGAAGGAATGGGGTAGAAACAAGTCCGGTAGGTCAGCAGGAACCGTGGAAGGTAGTTGGGCCAGTGAGTGAAGGGCCAAAAAAGGAAGATGGACTATTGGATGAAGGGCCAATAGGAAGGGAGAACCTATGGTGGGGGGGGCGGGTTCATTTAGGAAAGAACCAATGAGGGGGTAGATCTCTGGATTAAGGGCCAATAAGAAGGGAGAACCAATGGGGGGCAATGGGACCAATTAGGAAAGGACCAATCTTGGCCAATCAGGATGAACCAACAGGAAAGAAGGGTCCAATGAAGGATGAAAGGGTGGAGGAGGGACTAATAGAAGAGAGTCTAGAGGTGAGCTGGAACTATTGAAGAAGGTGGGACCAGTGAAAGAGACAAGTAGAGGCAGGACCTAAGAGAAAGGGAAAACCAATAAGAAATGAGGACTAGTGGAGAAGGGGCAATTAATGAGGAAGACAGGCCAATGGGAGGAAAGAATGATGTAAAGAGGCACCAATCAGGAGTCAGGGCCAATGGAAATGGGTTTTTATGAATGAAAGACAAATGGGACGAAGGAAACCAGTGGGAAATAGGGACCAAGAGGGAAGAGAGGACTTAAAGAAGTTGGAAGATTGCTGGGGGGGAACGTGGGAAAGACAGGTTGTGAAGTGAGCCTGGCTCATTTCTCTCTGCAGGTGATTTCCCTAGCACCATCCAGTGTGCATACATCCACCTGGTGTCCCGTGAGGAGTGTGAGCGTGCCTACCCCAGCCAGCTCACCCAGAACATGGTGTGTGCCGGGGATGAGAAGTACGGGAAGGATTCCTGCCAGGTGAGGCCACCAGGACCTTCCGGTTACATTGCCAAAGACAGAGACAGCAAGAGAGAAAACACACAGGCCGAAATAGAGCTTTACATAGACATGCTGGGAGAGAATCCCAGGGAGAGAGTCTCAGTTGGACACTCAGAGACACAGTGAGGAACAGGCAGAGATATAAAGACAGCCAGCAGAGACAAGGATGGAGATAGAGAGATCAAGAACCAGAGAGACACAGTAAGAAGGCAGATGGTGTGAGGGGACTGTCCTTCCTCAAACAGGGGACTGTCCTGTTTGGACATGACCAAGCTCTGGAGGTGGGCGGATCACAGCTGGGGAGAGAGAGGGTTCCATCCCCACTCCCAAATGCCTCCTTTAACTTGGGCTTTTTTTGTTTCCCCATCAACCACTGGCTCTCTCCTATTTATGTCAAAATTTACTCCAGTGCGGGGTGCCTGGGTGGCTCAGTCATTAAGCGTCTGCCTTCGGCTCAGGTCATGGTCCCGGGGTCCTGGGAGCGAGTCCCGCATCGGGCTCCTTGCTCAGTGGGAAGCCTGCTTCTCCCTCTCCCTCTCCCCTTGCTTGTGTTCCCTCTCTCGCTGTGTCTCTCTCTGTCAAATAAATAAATAAATAAAATCTTTTTAAAAAATTTACTCCATTGCATTGAAGGACCTGAAGAGACCAGTCAAGAGGGAGAAAGAGACAGAGCTAGGAACAGTGATACATAGCAACTTGGACACAAAGAAAGGGCTAGCAGACAAATCCCATTTCTGAAGCTGTCTTTTCTCTCCCCAGTCTTGTTGAGATGCAGTCAGCATCCATACATCAGTGCAGAAGTTTCAGGTGTATAGTATGATGTTAGACTTCCATATGTGTGGAGTGATTACGGCAGTCAGTTTAGTTAGCTCCCAACACCCCCTGTAGATTCAATAAGAAGAGAAAGCAAAGCAAAGAAACAGAAAAGAAAAATGTTTGTTCCTTGTGATGTGAGCTCTTAGGGTGTACTATCTTAACAACCTTCCTAGATATCACACAGCGGTGTTGACTATAGTCACCATGCTGTGCATTACATCCCTGGTACTTACCTTGTAACTGGAAGTTTGTTCTCTTTTTAGGTCTCTTTCTCTCTCCTTCTGTCTCTTTACACGTACATTTACATATATAAACATAACTATTATATGAATAGATTTATATAAATATAATGCTTTTTTTTTAAGATTTTATTTATTTATTTGACAGAGAGAGACACAGCGAGAGAGGGAACACAAGCAGGGGGAGTGGGAGAGGGAGAAGCAGGCTCCCCGCGGAGCAGGGAGCCCGATGCGGGGCTCGATCCCAGGACCCTGGGATCATGACCTGAGCCGAAGGCAGACGCTTAACGACTGAGCTGCCCAGGCGCCCCTATAATGCATTTTTTAATAGAAATGTAAAACCATGCACACAATGTATTTTATTTTATGTGTATATATATATTTCTCTCTTTGTCTCCACCTCACTCTGCACTTCTGCCTCTCTCTACACCTCTCAGTCTCTGTTGTTGTTGTTGTTCTTCTTCTTCTTCTTTCTTAAGATTTTATTAATTTATTTGACAGAGAGAGAGCAAGCAAGAGAGCAGAAGCAGGGGCAGCCACAGAGGGGGAAGGAGAAGCAGACTCCCTGCTGAGCAGGGAGCCCCCGCATGGCTGTCAGTCTCTGTTCCTAGCCTTTATTCTTTTTCTTTTCTTCTCTCTAAGCCTCTCTGGATCTTGGTGTTCTCTTTATTTCTCCACATTTCTGAGTTTCCCTCAGCTCTCTATTTCCCTGTCTGTGACTGTGTGTGTGTCTATCTGTCTCTCTGTCCCCAAGTCGATCCGCCTCTGAGTGTCTCTCTCCCTTTCCCTCTCTACATGGGTGTCCTTCTGTCTCCCTATCTGTCTGTCTTTCTTTTTTAAAGATTTTATTTTTAAGTAATCTTACACCCGATATGGGGCTCAAACTCACAACCCCGAGATCAAGAGTCACATGCTCTACTCACTGAGCCAGGGAGGCGGCCCTATCACCCTTTCTTTTCTCTGTGTGTGTTTCTGTATCTGATTCTCTCCCTCTTTCCCACAGGGTGATTCCGGGGGTCCGCTAGTGTGTGGAGACCATCTCCGAGGCCTTGTGTCATGGGGTAATGTTCCCTGTGGATCCAAGGAGAAGCCGGGAGTCTATACCGATGTTTGCAGATATAGCCGCTGGATCCGAAAAACCATTCAGGCCAACTAACCCTGACATGTGACACCCAACTCTTGACCTGTGGTCCCCACTTGCTGGCTCCAGAATATCTCTGACCAAGACTTTGCCTTCCCCCTACCTGCCTAGATCCAACCCTTAATGCTTAATAAAAACAGTAACATGACAGTACAAATTCACCCTGGTTTTACCCCAGCCCCATCCTTGCGAGTGGGGACGTGGGCTAAGGTCTTACCCCCACCACTAAAAGAATACAGGAAAACCCCTTCCAAGCATCTCTCCCTCCCTGGTTATTCCATGGGCTCTACTTCTTCCTTCAGAGGAGTAGTCACGAGTCTGGCAAAACCTGAGTTGGAATCCCAACTCTGCCCCTTTTTAGTTGTGTGCCCTTGGGAAGGGCAATTCCTTCAGTGTGTAGATTTTCTCATCTGTAAAATAAGGGTAATAAGGGTAATAATAGTATGTTCCTCATAGGGCAGTGGTTGCTGTTGGGAGGATTCAAGATTTCCAACAAGTGAAACACATACAGTGTGGCTGGCATACTTGCTTGAGCAATAAAGAGTGGATTTTATTCTTAGCAGTGCTTTTTGCTTTTACCCCACCTTTGCCTGTCTCAAGTCCAGATATTCTTAGTTCCCTCTTACAGCCCAATTTCATTTCTCCTTCCCTCCAGGAAGACATCCGTGAGTACTCCATCTTGTGCTAGGCTTCATGGGGGCTCTCTCCCTTAAGCTCCTTTTGTAGCACTGAAAGAAGTGGGGGAGGGCGCCTGGGTGGCTCAGTTGGTTAAGCGACTGCCTTCGGCTCAGGTCATGATCCTGGAGTCCCGGGATCGAGTCCCGCATCGGGCTCCCTGCTCGGCAGGGAGCCTGCTTCTCCCTCTGACCCTGCCCCCTCTCATGTGCTCTCTGTCTCTCTCATTCTCTCTATCTCAAATAAATAAATAAAATCTTTAAAAAAAAAAAAAGAAGTGGGGGAGAGGGCTGGGAGACCACTGTGTGTGGGTAGGGGTTGGGAGAGAAGGTGGGAGAGCAGAGCGGGGGCCAGATCCCAAAGGACCCAGACCCCCAGTTTGAGAGGATAAAACTTTCTCCTGAGGGCAGTGGGGAGCCATGGAAGGTTTGTGAACAAGAGCAGCCCTGGGACCTTGTATGGGATGAACCAGAGGGGAGAGACTGGAGGCCAGGAGGGAGGTTGAAGTGATGGCACAGGGAAAGAAGAGGGCTGAGCTGGCACTAGGCGGTCTGGAGGAGGCTGCATTGAGTTCACCATACGGAGAAGGTTGGGTGGATAGTCATAGAGGGGATGACCTGTAGAAAGTCCTGGGGGTGTGAGAACACCTGGTGTGCTCCAGAGATGGTGAATCATCCAGGATGGTGGAGATGGGGGTTGAGGTGGGAGAAGTGGGTGGATGGCTGGAAGTAGAAGTCAGTGGAAGATAGGGCTGGCCTTGAGTGCCAGGAAGAAACACTTGACCTTGATCCCGAGGGCTTTGAGAAAACGACAGGGTCAGTTCTGCGTACTAGAAAGATCTTGCTGCAGTCCATTTGAGGGGACAGCAATGGGCAGGGAGGAGGAGATACAGGAGGTCCCCAGAGAAATGAGGGGAGCAGACAGGCCCAACTGGTCAAGCCCCAGGCTTCTGCATGCTTTCTGGGCTGCTCCCACAGACATGCACCAAGCATGATCCCTAACAGATGTACACGCCTCTACCCCCAAGTCCCAGGGCTGTCCTGTCCTCAGAGAAGTCTTCTTTTCTTACAACCTCCACCGCATCATCTTTGAGGAAGGCAAAATAACCTCTAAGCCAGGGGTCCTCCCGGGAAGGCACGTGGGACAGTTAGGGGCTCCCAGAGAGAGAGAGAGGGAAAATACAGCCCTACATGGGGGCTGGATTTAGAAGCAGAGAAATATTTGGGAACAGAAGGAGAATCAGAGACAATAATTCATTTGTTTCAATATTTATTGCAACCTTATTTTTGCCCAGTGCAGCGTAGAATGAAATCAGACGTTATTAAACAGAGCAACTGCATCCTAGGAGATGTTCAAAGTCAATCGTGTGTCATTCTGCGATGGGAGAGTTATGTGGTCCAAAGACAGAGGGAGTAATTTAAAAGAACGGAGTCCCTCAGTTGCAAAGATCTTCAGATTTGGAGAAAAAGCACATGTCTTAAGAACCAAAGCAAGGTGAAAGTTGATCAAGCCACATGATGGGAGGGAGTGGCTGATTTTTATGCGTATGTGGAAATACTAAGTCATGTGAATGGCCTGGGCCCGCCTTGACCAATCCCTTCTAAAGGTTTTGGATGGTATATAGGGCCATGAAATGCACCAGAGTCACCAGGAGGAACCAGTCAACAAATGTCCAGAGCAAAATCAACTTCAGTTCATTAAGAGAGAATTATCTTCTTTAAAGGATATGACAAATAACAAACACTTAGTACATGCCAGGCGCTGGTCTAAGAGCTTTACATAGTAACACATTTAATCTTCATAGCACACCTATGAACTAAGTACCATTATTGTTTCGATGTTACAGACAGGGAAACTGAGACACAGAGAGGATCCTCGATTAGCCCAAAGTTTCACAGAGAGTAAGTGGCCAAGCCGACATTTGAATGCCAAGGGGTTGGTGCCATAGTTTCAGGTCCTCACTGCTCAGGTATAGGGTAGTCTTCTTTCAATTCCGGTACATTCTCAAGTTGCTCATTTTTACACGTGTAATATGCATAGATGTATAAATTTACCTAAATGTTCTAGGAGGTTTGTCTAAAAACTGAAGGGCTTCCAAAAGAGATTGAATGTGTTGGTTTTAGAAATGTAGTTTAGGGGGGCGCCTGGGTGGCTCAGTTGGTTAAGCGACTGCCTTCGGCTCAGGTCATGATCCTGGAGTCCCGGGATCGAGTTCCGCATCGGGCTCCCTGCTCGGCAGGGAACCTGCTTCTTCCTCTGCCCCTCACCTTGCTTGTTCCCTCTCTCTCTCTAAAATAAATAAATAACATCTTTTAAAAAATAGAAATGTAGTTTAAAATGTTTGAAGATACTTAATTAATTGAGTTTGTAAATGAGACCAAACATTATTGTAAAGACCTATCTGGAATAAAGAGGCATATCTAGAATTAAAAGGGTTGTAAGCCAACCTTGAAAGATTAAGGAAGAAGTGGGTTGCTGGATTTGTCACTTCCATGCATGCAATGTGAATCGCAATAATCAAAATAACCCTCAGAACAGTTTTTTTCCCCCTGTACCCTGAAGCCAGGATCAAAGCCTCTAAAACCTCTGGTTCAGCAGATGCCAACTTACAGAAGGGAGCAATTCAGCTCAGTTCTGCCCCCAAGGGATGTGAGATCCACGAGGACAGCAGCATCTCCAGGAGTCCTTGTCCATTTTGTTCACGGGTGGACCTCAGTCTGGCTCGCAGGGGTTGCTCAGGAGAGAGCTGTTGAGTGAGTGAGTGGCTCCTACATCCCAGCTGGTCAGAAACTTGGAAACACAGTCAGAGACAGATTCAGAGAGTCAGGGCCAGACAGAAAAAAGAGGCCGAATGGAGAAAAGGTGGGGAGAGGCAGCTCCAGATGGCCCAGGACTGGTGAGACAGAAGCCACCTTTTGGGATCCCCGCCCAGTGCCCCATTTCCCAAAAGGCCAGGAGCCACCCACCCCCTATCCTGGCCTCTTGGCCTCTTTCCCCATCAACAGGTTGCCCTGCCCAACCCTCTCACGCACGCCTGGCTGCACCAGCTCAGCCAAGTCCTCTGCAGGGGCCCCCCAGACTGGATCCCTACTCTTTTTTGCCCTGTGGCCCCAGCCCCAGAGTGAGGGGCAGGAGGAGGGAGGAAGGATCCCTTTGGCAAAGTGGCCTGAGTCTTCTCTACTCCAAAGGCAATGCAAGGGAGACAGAGGGACACAAAGATGCAGAGATACAGATACTTGGAGCCAGTGACGGGGGTGGGGGGGAGGGACAGAGGGACAGAAGGGGGCAGATGCAGAGACAGAAACAGAGAGAGACTGAGAAGGATAGAGTCACAGAGGAAAGAGAGGTAACACAGAAGGAAAGATACAAGAGAGACTCTGAGGTATAGAGACCGAGATTGAGAATCACAGACACATACATGGAGTGATGGACATGCTCACTATCGGTGGTGATGTGTGTCAGACCTCATCAAATCCTACACATTAAATATGCACAGTTTATTGTGATTCCACCTGATTCCACCTCAAAGCTGTAAAGAAAAAAAAAGGCGGGGGCGCCTGGGTGGCTCAGTTGGCTAAGCGGCTGCCTTCGGCTCAGGTCATGGTCCCAGGGTCCTGGGATCGAGCCCCGCATCGGGCTCCCTGCTCAGCCAGGAGCCTGCTTCTCCCTCTCCCACTCCCCCTGCTTGTGTTCCCTCTCTCGCTGTTTCTCTCTCTCTCTCAAATAAATAAATAAAGCTTAAAAAAAAAAAGATGGGAAGATGATAAGGTGGGACGGAGAGAGGCAGAATGAGTGAAGAACGTGGAAAATAAAGAAAAATCCAGGTACCAAGAAGACCCCCCAGAGCTGGTGAGAAGCATGAGCTTGAAGCTGGGGGGACAGGGGTTCAGGGCAGGATGGGCCAGTCTTGTGGAGACCCCTTCCCAACCCTCCCTCCTGCCAGGAAAGTAGGGAGGGGCCTTCGGGACTGGGTGGGGGGTGCTCTGGGGGTGGAGGTTGGGGGAAGCAGGAGGAGTGATTGCTGAGGCCTGGCAGGGCGCCTCACTACCTGGGAATGCGCCCCGGGGATCAGTGGGTGGTTATAACTCAGGCTGAGTGCCCAGAGCCGAGGAGAAGGTGGCTGAAGGACGGCACAGGCCTGAGAAGTCTGTCGCTGAGCTGGGAGTGGGTTCCCCACACCCTACCTGGGGGACTCGGCAGGTGAGGCCTGCGGAAGAGGACAGGGAGAGGGAAAGGTGTCTGCGTCTGGCTCTGGTCTTGGATGCACCCCTACTCTCTCTTTATCTTCCCTCTTTGCACAACTGGAGGGTTCTGGATGTCTGAAGTCTGTAGTCTCTGGGTTGGGGGGCAATGTCCTTGTGGTTCCTTTCTGCCCTGAGAAATGGGGCAAAGAAGGAAGGGAGGTGGGGTAAGGGCTCCCAGCATCACCCGGGCCTCCCTGCCCTTTGTCCTCCCCACAAGGTGCAGTGGCCATGGCTCCAGCAGGACACTCCTGGATGTGGATGGTCGGTGCCGTGATCACAGCCCTGATTCTGGGGGTGACAGGTAACCAGAACCCCTGTTGTGCACCTGTCAGCTAACTGTGGGTGGGGCTGTGGGTGACTCTGAGTGACATTGGAGTGTTTGTCCCGGGGGCACTCTGTGTGATGGGGTATGGCTCTGGGACTGGGTGACTGTGAGTCGGAGTCTATATTCATGTTCGGACGATTGTGGGTGGCTGTGTGCCTGTCACTGTGTGTGGTTTTGGGGGGGTGCCTTTCCCCATATCAAGTGACTGCCTGTAACTGGGGCACTCGCTTGGAGGCTGTGTGTGCGATTGTGTGACTGGGCGTGTGTGCGTTTGGGATCGTGTGTGACTCAATGTCTGTGCGGGTAATTGTGTGCACATTATGTGTGTGGCTCTGTGTGACCGAAGGCATCTGGAGTTCTTGTAACAAAAGTGCTGGTTATGGTGAAAACGCGCAGCCAGGTGCTTGCAGGTAAGGAACGGTTTGGGGCTGAGTGATTGCCGCTGAGCGCAGGACTATGTGCGGCTCTGCTTGGGCTGTGTGGCCGCTTGAGGTTCTACGTCGGGGTGATGGTGACTGCGTGTTTATCGGGGACTGTCTGTGTGATGGGGCAACCGCGTGGGTGGAGTTTCCGTCCCTGCCTTGAGGGACTGGGTGTGCTGGAGTATCTGTCACTACGAGGTCTTGGCTGTGTGAAGATGGCTGATGCTAGGTCACTTGCCCTGTGCCCTGCTGGGCTTACGGAGGGTAATGTTGTCTCCATGCCCACGTGCCCGTGTGCGGAAGAGCCTGGGCTGGTCTCCATGTCCCTGAGACACTGCGTGGGGGCGCGAGATCTTGTGAGGCTGCCGCCTGGTGCGCTTGCCCCGAAAGTGTGTGCACCGTGAGCCGGAGCCGCACCCGCGGCTAGCCCGGTGGAGACGGTGCGCCTCTCATTAACTGTGCGTGTGCTTATCTGTGACAGAAGCTGTGTGCGTGTTTCCTGGAGTGTGCGCGCCAGGCGCTTGGCATCTGTGGGTCATCAGCAAGAATGTGAACAAGTACACAGACTATGGGGGGCGGAGCAATGGAGTGGGGTATCTGTGTCTGGCTGAAGGGGGGAGGGTACTGCCAGCAGGATTCAGGAGGTGAACATTCGTGTTTGAGAATTCAAAATGAGTCCTGTTTTCTGTCGCCATCGGGCCCCTCTAGCTGAGCACTCCTCCTGGTTCTGTTCCCCCAACTCTCCCTCCGTCCAGCGGCTCTAACCCTGTCCCCCTTTCCTCAACCGCACTGCTACTCCAGACTTTATCCACAGTCAAGATCCCCTTGGGCTGTGCACCCCCCAGCCCCGCAAGCCAGGCCCCACCTCGATGGCTCTCCCCGTTTTGGCCACGGTCCACTTCCGGTCCTGTTGGCAGCTCCTAAAACCCAGCCCCTACCTCCTTGCCCGAAGTCTGGGCTCTTTATAGAGTCGATCTCCCCACGTGACCCTGGCCTCTCAAACTGCCCCCTCCAGCCCTGACCTCATTCGCTGAGGCCTGACCCCACTTCTTGAGCCGAGGTCCCACCACTAAAGCCCTGATCACGGGCCCATTCCCAGGCTCCACCCACTGAGCCTTGGCTCCGCCCCTGGGAAGGTCCAATTTTACCTCCCTTGGCCCCGCCCACTGAGCTCTAGCCACTCCCAGGAACCTTGAGGAGCAGTCAGAGTCCAGTAAACCACCTGATCCTGGACACTGTCCTTGAGTTCTAAGCCTTGCCCCTCTTCCAGGTTTCACCCTTAGACTCCGGGCCTTAGACTCCAGGCTCCGCCCCTAAAGCCCTGGGCCCGACCCCTTCCTCAATATAAGAGTCTTTCGGGGATCAGACGACCTCCGGAGGGTCCCACCTCTTGGATCTAAGACCCACCCGCTGAGCCCAAGCCCCGCCCGTTTTCGGCCCCCAGAGCCTGTTCTTGCGAATGATGTTACCTCCTGCAACAACCCCTCCGACACTGGGCCCTCTGGAAGCTCCCGGGACACTGGAGCTGGGGCCCAGGAGAACACCAGGGCAGACGAAGGCAGCAGCAGCCGCATTGTGAATGGGACCGACTGCGAGATGCACGCCCAGCCGTGGCAGGGTGCGCTGTTCCTGCAGGCCGGCCAGCTCTACTGTGGGGCCGTGCTGGTGAATCCGCAGTGGCTGCTCACAGCCGCCCACTGCCGGAAACCGTGAGTGGGGCTCCAAGAGCAGGGCTGGACAGGGCAGGGGCGAGCGGGAGGGGCATGGAGGTGAGTGTGCGGCGCGGATGAGAAAGGGGTACAGTTGGGATGGGATCAGGGATGGAGTTGGGGTGGAGAGCGGGGTTAGGCTGGGGAGAAGATTGTGGTGGGGGTGGGAGTTAGAGATGTGGTGGATTTGGGGTGAGGAGTGCATATGTTGAGTGGTTTGGAATGGAGATGTGATTCAGACTGGCTTTAGAGTTTGGGATGGGGTAGGGTAGAGATGAAAATGGTATTGGGATTGGAAATAGCTGTGGGCTTGAAGATGGGGTTGGGGTTAGCTTTAAGAATGGTACTGGAGATGGCTGGATTTGGAGTTGGGAAGGCACGTGTTGATGGTTTGAGGGTGGGCGAAGAATTAGGGCTAGGGTCAGGGATGCAAATGGGTTGGATTTGGGGCTGGGCATGAGTATGTTGACGGTCTGGAACAGAGATGCCATTAGGAGAATTGGAGATGGGTGGAGATACAGGGGGATGGGTTAGGGCTGGGGGCGGGAATGGATGTAGGATTGAGGATGGGGTTGGGATTAGAGTTATTGGGGGGGTGGTGGAGGGTTGGATTTGAGGTTAGGGTGGTTAGATCAGGGTTGGGAATGCAGAGGTGGTGGTTTATATGTGGGGAAAGGATTCAGGTTGGGGATGGGATGGGGTGAAGACGGGGTTGCGATTAGATTTGGGGTGTGCTCAGCACTGGATATGGGCATAGGGATCGGGGTTGCTAGTAATCTGCACCATCTTCTTTAGATTTTACAGAATTGTTCTTGGCCACCATTCCTTTTCGCCCGTTTATGAAACTGGGCAGCAGTTGTTCAAAGGGATCAAATCTATCCCCCATCCTGGCTATTCCCATCCTAGCCACTCCAATGACCTCATGCTCATCAAACTGAACAGAAGAATCCATCAGACTCAGGCTGTTAAGCCCATCAACATCTCCTCCCACTGTCCCACTGCTGGGACCAGCTGCTTGGTTTCTGGCTGGGGAACAATCAGCAGCCCCCACAGTGAGCGTCCAGGTCCCTCTTGATGCCCACCCATGTCTGCCTTCTCCCCCTCTCTGCCTCTGAGCACTGCCCCTCCCCATCTGTCTCCGTTGCTCATAGTGGCCCTGCTCTGTGTGTGTTTCCGACAGTTAAATTCCCCAAGGTCCTCCAGTGCTTGAACATCACTGTGCTAAGTACCAGCAGGTGCAAGAAGGCCTATCCAGGACAGATAGACTCCACTATGTTCTGCGCTGGTGATGAGGCGGGCAGAGACTCCTGCCAGGTAAGGCTCAAGACTTCCACATTCAGGCAGCAGAGACGCCCTGAGTGCCAACTATGTAACCTGAAACTTTGCTAAGTGCTGGGAACCCATCCCTGTCCAATAGAAATATAATGTGAGTCATACATGTCATTTTAAATTTTCTAGTAGCTACATTTTACAAAGTGAAAAAGAAGCAGGTAAATTTCGCTATCTTAACAATAAATTCTATTTAACCCCATGTATCCCAAGTAGCATGACTTCAAAATGTAGTTAATATAAAACAATTATAAATGAGATATGTTACATTCTTTTTTTTTTTTAATAGTAAGTCTGTGAAATCCAATGTGCATCACATGACAGCATATCTCAATTGGGCTAGCCATGTTTCAAGCGCTCAACAGCCCCATGTGACTAGTGGCTACCGTATTAGACAGCACTGGTCTAGAGGGAGAGATCAAGAGATCAAGCCTGCTTTATATGGTTGGGCAGGTTGTGCACTGTATACATATATCACTGCTAAGGGGGCAATCTTCGTGTAGTAGACATTCACAGTGTTGTCTATTTATTTTAGCAAATTTCAGGCAGATGGCAGTTAAGTATCTTGTCCCCACAAAATCTATAGTATGAAAGTTTTCTGACAAATGCTAGTAAACAGTCTTGAGGAAGGAAGACAAAAACCTTTGCCAGGTATTTGAAAAAAAAGAGAATGTTTAATAAAGAGGCTTGATTGCAAGCTTGTTGGAAGGGCTGGGGGGGCAAAAAGGTAAAAAACCCCAATGGTTGGGGCGCCTGCCTGGCTCAGTTGGAAGAGCGGGCGATTCTTGATCTCAGGGTTATGAGTTCAAGCCCCAAGTTGAGTATAGAGATTACTTAAAATAAAATAAAAAATAAAATTATTTAAAAAACCCCAATGGTCAAGAAAATGCATAAATAGGGTAATTTCAGAGACTGATAAAAACTATGCAGAAAATAAAACATAGTTTTATGATAGCGAGTGATGAGGGGCAATATTCAAAAGGGTGGTTGGGATATGGGTAGAGGGCAGAGGCGGGTAGAGACTGAATGACATAAAGGAGCCAGCCTTGCAAAGGTTAAGGGCAGGAAAAGCAAGTGCAAAGGCCCTGCAGGAGAGAGGAGTTTGGCTGCCTCAAAGGACAGAAAAAGCCAGAATGTTTGGGGAACTGAGTTGGGGGGGGTGGACGCAGTAAGAGTTGAGCCTGGAGAGATGGGTGGGGACCAATGTTCAACAAATATTCCTTGATTCCCAACACAGAGATTCTCTGTGTCCTCATGGAAGCTCTATCTGTTGAGGATGACAGAAATTAAAAGTAAACTCTTGCAGGGATCAGGACCCTCCCCTGTATTCAGGCCCTCAAGGGTTCTAGAAGGATGTAAATTAAGGTGCTTTCTGCTGGCAGGATGAACACTTCAGTAATATTGGCAATTACTAAGGAAGCTGTGGCCTCAGACAGCACTCCTGTCCCATTTTGATGGCTGGGAAAGAGTTCCTCCCCACCAATTTTATAAACCTAGAGGATTGTAGCAACTTCCCAATGTCATCTCTGTCCCCACTCGATATGGAAACACGCACATCTGGATAGAGGAGTGGGCAGAGGGATTTTTATCAGAAGAAAGCACGTCTAATTCGAATGTTGGCATTCTTTAAAAAGATTTTTATTTATTAATTTTTAATTAATTTTTTTTAAGATTTTATTTTTATTTCTTTGACAGAGAGAGACACAGCGAGAGAGAGAGAGAGCACAAGCAGGGGGAGTGAGAGAGGGAGAAGCAGGCTCCCCGCTGATCAGGGAGCCCGACGCAGGGCTCGATCCCAGACCCTGGGATCATGACCTGAGCCAAAGGCAGACGCTTAACGACTGAGCCACCCAGGTGCCCCAAAAAGATATCTATTTTATTCGAGCCCACCTGGGGCTCGAACTCGACCTCGATACCAAGAGTTGGGCGGTCCACCAACTGAGCCAGCCAGGCGCCCCTCAAATGTCAGCATTTAAAACCATTTAGCTTTTCTGGAACCAAGTTTAGCACCTTGTTTTTCATTTTGCAGACCTCAATTAGCTTTTCATACCAGCATGTGGTCAGAGTGTGGCCACTCAGAGCAAAAAGTAATAACACTAATACTATAATAATAACGTGGGGCCCTGCTCTATGTGGTTCACGTACAGCGGCTCATTAACTCACTTAGCCACTATTACTAGCTCTATTTTATAGACGAGGAGCCAAGCTCAGGGCAGTTAACGAACTGCCTCTCAAAAGAAACTCTGCAGGGACATAAACAAAATATAATGAGAAAAATTAAGTCCCAAGACAGCTGAAATTTAGAAGTGCACGCAGTCAGGTTCTTTTGCCTGAAATAGAGTCTGCTAACATGGAAAGAAGTTGAGCTCTGGATTTCTTTATAACTGATACTAGTATCTTGCGAAAACATACATAAGAAATGACGGTAAAGAGTGGTATTATTATAGGAGAGTAGCTGCAGGAGTTTGGGGAGTTAAGGACAGGCAACCCAAGGAAGCAGTCCTCAACCCCGCCCCCGAGGGACATATGACAATACCTGGCGATAGTCTTGGTTATCACAACTGTGCCTGGGGGAGGAAGGGGGTGACTGGCATCTAATGCATAGAGGTCAAGGATGCTGCTGAGCATCTTACAATGCACAGGACGGCCGCCACACCAAAGAATGATCTAGCCCCAGTGTCAGTGGTGCCCAGGATGAGAAAGCCTCATCCTTCAGGGGCCAGAGAGCTGCCTCTCTGCAAAGGTGAGGTGTAAGTACAAGACGGATTGGTATCGAGGGCAGGCGAAGAATGAGGAAGGGAAAGGAAGCCACGTCAAGTGTGCTCAGTAGGAGAAATACAGTGCTCAAAGGTTGGAATAGAGAAAGACAAATAGGGACAGAGAGACCCAGTGAGGGAGACACACGGAAGAGGTGGCGTTGGGTGGAGAGGACAAACGGAACTTCTAAAGGTGGGACTTACAGGGAAATGTTAACATTTCCTCTCTCTCTCTCTCTCTCTGTGTCTTATCTGTGTCTCCCTCTCTGTCTTTGTGTCTCTTCACCCTTCTACTTTTTCACCTCTATGTCTCTATCTCTTGCCTCCCTGGCCCTTCTTCACTTGTGTGTCTCCCTCCATCCACCTCCCCACATCTCTGCCTCTCTGAGCTCCTTTCTCCTCCACAGGGTGATTCCGGGGGGCCTGTGGTCTGCAATGGCTCCCTACAGGGCCTCGTGTCCTGGGGAGACTTTCCCTGTGCCCAGCCCAACAGACCCGGCGTCTACACCAACCTCTGCCAATTCACTAAGTGGATCAAGGACACCATCCAGGCGAACTCGTGAGGTATCCCAGGACGCGGCATTCTGGTGTGCCCCACCCTCTGCTGTCCTCACTCCTGCAGGAACCGTGACACTCTTTCCACACCCCTGTTCCTTCCTGAGGATGCTGGGATTGTTAATCTCTCCAGTCCCTCCCCAAGTCTCCTGGAATCAGGGTCCCCCTTCCCAGCCCTGGGCTGACCCTGTCTTTCCAGTCAGGTCCTAGAGAGAGTTTCCCAGAATGACCAAGGTGAGGGCTGCACCTCAGTCTCCCCCATGCTTCCTTCCTCAGGCCCAGAGGCTGTCCTTGTTCTGCAGCTATTGGTCCCAGAAATAAAGCATCTGAGGAGAAGTGAGCTCTGTATGTGGTGTCCCCCACTCACTGAATGACCAGACAGCCAGGAACAAGACACTTCTCCCCTCTGCACCATTGTGTTTGCTCTTTGGGGGCATTTCACTTGCAAGAGACAGAGATCCACTCAAGCTGCTTTGCATCTTCTTCTTCTTCTTTTTTTTTTAAGATTTTATTTATTTTTTGACAGAAAGAGAGACAGCGAGAGAGGGAACACAAGCAGGGGGAGTGGGAGAGGGAGAAGCAGGCTTCCCATTGAACAGGGAGCCCGATGTGGGGCTCAATCCCAGGACTCTGGGATCATGACCTGAGCCAAAGGCAGACGCTTAATGACTGAACCACCCAGGCGCCCCTGCTTTGCATTTTCTTCACAAATATTGATCGAGTGAGTATTTTGTGCAAGGAAGTTGTCAGATGCTGAGATACTACAACAGGCAAAACAGAACAATTTCCTGCCTCACGGAGCTCCCATTCTCCTAGGGGAAGGCAGACAGTAAAGAGGTAAATGGATACATTACCTATGATATGAATAAAACGAGCACAGAGCAGGAGGAAAGAGGACCATTGCGGGGAGTGGACCTATTTATATCAGATAGTCAAGGAGGGTGTGGGAGGGTGGTATAAAGCCTCACCCGCACCTCCAAGGTGTCCACAGCCTACTCCCTGGAACCTGGGAATATGTGGGTTTATATGGCAATGAGACCTCACAGGTGTGATTAAGGATCTTGAGATGGAGAGATGATCCTGGATTTTCTGGGTGAAACCATTGTAATCCCAAGGGTCCTTATAAGAAGGAGTTAGGGTGGGGGGCACCTGGGTGACTCAGTTGGTTAAATGTCTGCCTTC
>NC_138384.1:46756052-46781872 GCF_054177405.1 Leptonychotes weddellii | reverse complement strand
TCTCCCTCCTTCCTGCCTCCCTCCCTCTCTCTCACCCTCTCTTCCTCCTTCCTTCCTCCTTCCCTCTCTATCTCACCCTCTCTTTCCCTCTTGCCCTCCCTCCCTCTCTCTCACCCTCTCTTCCTCCTTCCTTCCTCCTTCCCTCTCTCCCTCACCCTCTCTTTCCCTCCTGCCCTCCCTCCCTCTCTCTCTCTCACCCTCTCTCTCCCTCCCTCTCAGCTCACTTGCTCTGGGGGAAGCTAACCGCCCATGTCGTGAGGACACTCCACAGCCCACATGGTGAAGTTCACAAGGTGAAGAACTAAGGCCTCCAGCCAACAGTCACTGGAGTGACCCCCCCAGGAAGGAGACCGTCCAGCGCCAGTGGAACCTGCAGGTGACCGCAGCCCTGGTTGACATCTTGACTATAATCTAGTGAGACACCCTGAGCTAGAACCACCCAGGTAGCTCCTCTTAGATTCCTGATCCTCAGAAACTGTGTAAGATTTTTTTTTTAAGCTTATTGTATTAAACTGATACATTTGGGGCGAATTGCTACCTAGCAACTGGTGACTAATACAGCATCTAAACCGAGGAGTGGATGTGCTGAGTGATAGCGTGGGCATACGGTTAATCTGACCAAGAAGAGCCTTGAGTGGCTTTGTCCTCCACATTCCATGAGCAGAACCCAAGGATCCCTGGAGTTCAGGTTACTGCTGCTTCTTAACATGACCCAGCTTCCCCTGCAATCTAATCGGTGTAAAATAATACCCTGCATAGTAAACTTGCATTTCTCGAATTGTTGAGGACCTTGAGCCCCTCTTCACTTGCTTGCTACCCGAAAACATGGCTCTTAACTTTCAGAAAACACGAAATATTCTAAAACAGTCACTCTAACAGCTCTAATTTATCTAGAACAAACACGTTGACACAGTTTGCACAGCGTCATCTTCATTAATGGTTCCTATTTTGTAAATGATCGTAAGAAACCTATGGTCACCAGGGAGCTTCCAGCAAATAAACCATCCAGGAGTTAATTCTGTGAGGACAAGCTATTGCATATGAATACACTCAGCTTAACCAGGAACTTGTGACACCAGGCAAAATTGTTGTGCTGTGTTATTGCTGCTGTTTTTCTTCAAACCTTCATAGCTGATTGGAATATATATATTTTAAATTTTTTTTAATTAAGTAAACTCTGCCCCCAACGTGGGGCTCAAACTCATGATCCCGAGATCAAGTGTGGCATGCTCCACCAACTGAGCCAGCCAGGCGCTCCAGACTGTATTTTTTAACTGTTTACTTCATCTTTTCCATAAAGGAGAACGCCCACACCAGTGCTGTGTTCTTTTTTTTTTTTTAAGATTTTATTTATTTATTTATTTATTTATTTATTTATTTATTTAAGACTTTATTTATTTGACAGAGAGAGACACAGCGAGAGAGGGAACACAAGCAGGGGGAGTGGGAGAGGAAGAAGCAGGCTTCCCGCGGAGCTGTGAGCCCGATGCGGGGCTCGATCCCAGGCCCCTGGGATCATGACCTGAGCCGAAGGCAGACGCTCAACGACTGAGCCACCCGGGTGCCCCAGCAGTGCTGTGAAGTTCTCAAAGGCACTTGTGCACCTTTTTTCTCCTACATGTTCTCACTACGTGCCATTGTGCACATAAGCACATGGCTTTAGGTTTTCTTTCCTTGCTGCTTAGGCTGGATTTGACCATTTGGAGCTTATCATGTTCCATTCTGTTGGGAGCAAAGGGATAGAGAACATTCAATGCAGGTGCCATCCCAGAGACCTCTGGAAATGGTACAGAAGGAAGAGGCGTGTTCGCTCTGATCTTGGCTCTGGGAGCTGTGCATCTCCATGTGTGGGGGTTATGTGAGTGCCAGAGACTGGCCAGTTACTTTGAGGAACACTGAGGTGCACGAATGAAGGAAATGAAACCGCCCTGTGGTCTCACCAGCCAGAGAAAACCATTGTCGACATTTTCCTCCGTGAGGCAAGATAGCAGAATGGTAAGCGTACAACCTTGCGGGAGCCAAAGCGCCTGATCCCAACCGTAGCTCGGCTATGTAATGGATGTGTGTGAAATGGCAAGAAAAAGAGTACAACCTCAAGGGGTTGTTTCAAGGATAATTGAACATAATACCCAACAAAGCTTTGTGTTTGGGCTTGGGTTTCAAGAAAAAAATTGTGAGGAAATCACTCCACCAAACACTCCTCCGGGGCAATAGGCAAAGAAGAGTGAAATTGTTCATCTCCACAATTAGGAGTCTGTGGTGAGTTTTAATAGCTTTTTAAAACAATGCACCTTAAGAAATAAGCCAGGGAACTTCAGGGCTGTATCATTTACCTCCGCTGATAACAATTACGAGAGTCATTACTAATTTTCACACTTAGTCATTGTTTTATAACTTATGCAGTTGACTAAATGGTGTGTCACAAACTTTGTAACCAACTCAAGCATTAGGGGAGTCTTCTTTAACATTTTATTTTTAATTGTGGTAAAAAACACAGACCATGAAATTTACGATCTTATCCATTTTTCCCCATCTTATCCATTTTTAACAGTACAGTTCAGCAGTGTCAAGTCCATTCATGTTTTTGCTCATTCACATTGTCTCCAGAGCTTTCTCATCTTGCAAAACTGAAACTCTGTATCCATTACACATTTTAACTCCCCATTCCCCCTCTCCTTGCCCGCCCCCCAGAAGCCAATGTTCTATTTTGTCTGTTTGAATTTAACTATTTTAGATATCTCCTATTAATACTTGTCTTTTTGTGACCGGCTTATCTCACTTCACATAATGCCCTTAAGGTTCATCCATATGTAGCATGTGATAGGATATCCTTTTTAAAGGCTGAATAATATTCCATTTTATGGATACATGACATTTTGTTTATCCATTCATTCATCAATGGGTTGTTTTCACCTTCTGGCTGTCATCCATAATGCTTCTATGGACAGGAATGTGCAAATATCTTTTCCAGACCCTGCTCTCAATTCTTTTGAATATATATCCATAAGTGGGATTAGGGGGGTCTTCGATTATATAAAAAGGAAAAGAAGGTATCAAGTTTCATCAGCTGGGACGCCTGGGTGGTTCATTCAGTTAAGCGTCTGCCTTCAGCTCGGGTCATAATCCCAGGGTCCTGGGGTGGAGCCCTGCATCAGACTCCCTGCTCAGCGGGAAGCCTGCTTCTCCCTCTGCCTGCCACTCCCCCTGCTTGTGCTTGCTTTCTCTCTGACAAATAAAAAATAAATAAAATCTTTTTTAAAAATCAAGCTTCGTTAGTACCAAGTGTGTGGGTGGGTGTTTTGTTGTGTTTTGTTTTGTTTCTATGAGCGTCCCTCGAGTCAGGCTGCCTGGGTTCAAATCTCAGCTCTACCACTTACCTGCTATGTGCCTTTAGACAAGTCACTTCACTTCTCTGCCCTCAGTTTTTCCATCTGCAAAGAAGAATATTAACAGAACCTACAACCTTCAGGCTTTTGTGAAGGTCAGTGATTAGATATACACAAAGTATTTTTTTAAATGCTTATAAAAGGAACAAACAATTGATACATGTAACAACCTGGATGGATCTCCGGGGCATTACCATGAGTGGGGAAAACCCCAATTTCAGAGCGGTACACACCATATGATCCCATTTATATAACATTCTCAAAGTCGCAGAATTCTAGTGACAGAGAACAGACCAGTGGTTGTCAGGGCTTGAGGGTAGGGGGAAGCGTGTGGTCCCTAAGGGATAGCACGAGACCCTTTTCTTCCTGGTGATGCAAAGTTGTGTATCCTGATGATGGTGATGGGAGAGTCAGAGAGAGAGATGTTAGAAATGATGAAATTCAAGTAAGATCTGTGCCCCACTTACCATTGTAGCCAAGTCAGCTTTCTGGTTTTGACAAAGTACTATGGTTATGAGAGATGTGATTGAGGGAAACTGGCTGAGGGCTACTTGAGAATTCTCTGTACTTCTTTGTGGCTCCTTGAGACTCTTGAACTACTTCAAAATAAAACATTATACTAAAAACTGCGTCTGGCCCACTGGAAGTGCTCAGTGAGCTTTAGTCATCATGGTCGTAGATCTCCCTATAGGCAGCTTTCATCTGGGTCTTATTTGCCCTCTTTTCAGTTTCTTTTCTGGTCAGCTCTAAGCTGGCCAAAATGAATAACAAGGTCCCTGGGGGAGGGGAAAAAAATGCCTCCCACTAAATTCTCCCAGACTGAAAGACTTTCCAACAGAAAGCTTTATAGCCACAGATATAATTATGATTCATCTGTAAATTTCACACCAGTCATTGTTTTATAACTTATGTAATTATCTAAACAGTATTTCACAAACCTTGAAACTACCCAGGCATTGCAGGTCTTCCGTGCTTATAACAGGAAAAAGAATTAACCAAGTGTTCTGAACACCAGGAGACGCCTTACTTTGCTGGGATCCCAGCCCGGTGGCTAAAGACAAAAGAGAAATAAGAACACAACTTTGCACTTACCTATTTATGCGCAACGAAACCTTTGAAAATGGCCCAAGTAATGTATTCTAGCTGAAGAAGGGGGAGGACAGGACAGAGGGGGATATGGTCATGATTTATCACTCTATACTCTTAAATAAACATACTTTATTTTTGTACCATGTAGAAATAGTACCTATTCAAAAAATTAAGTAGAAATGATGTTTTACACACACACACACACACACACACACACACACACATGCACAGATTCTCATGCAAGTCTCTCTGGGTTCAAACCTGGCTATTTCTTTTTCTTTTTCTTTTTAGAGAGAGAGGGAGGGGAGAGGCAGAGGGAGAGCGAGAATCCTAAGTAGGCTCCACGCCCAGCATGGAGCCTGATGGGGGCGGGGGGGGCAGAGGGAAGGGGCTCAATCTCACGACCCTGAGATCATGACTTGAGCCAAAATCAAGAGTCTGATGCGTAGCCAACTGAGCCACCCAGGCTCCCCGATTTCTCCAACTTATTAAATCATTACATTGGTAGCAATAGTTGGAGGTTACGGTGGCTGAGCTCTGAGGCAGAAATACTCAGTCTCTTGCCCAGGGTCTCACAGGAGCGGGTCTGACCCCAGAGGCCACACTCTTAGCCCTTCCCTTTAGAACCTGAGAGACCCAAGATCAGGATCAGGACCTGAGCCCACCAGGGGCAAAGCTCAGGTGGCCTCCTCTTCCTGCCACCACCTGGGATACACCTGCCCGTCTGTCCCCTGTCTAGCTCCAGAACTGGGTGCTGGGGCCCACAGTGACCCACCCCAGGGAACCTGGGGCCCCTTCTTTGTCCCTTACCCCCACAACCTCTCTCTCCCTGTGTGTGTCTCCAGCTCCACAAGGAGGCAGTGTTGCCTAGTGGTTAGGAACACACAGTGGGGACGGCGTGGGGCTGAGGGTTCAGATCCCAGCTCTACCACTTACCAGCTTAGTCGCCCACAAACAGCTCTTAGCTTCTCTGTGCTTCATTTTATCATCTGTACAGTAGGGACGGTAACGGCTTCTATTTCAGAGGATGTTGAGGAGATTACGCCAGTTAACATTGTGAGGAGCCTAGAATAGTACAAAGTAAGAACTGTCTGTATAGGGCGCCTGGGTGGCTCAGTTGGTTAAGCGACTGCCTTCGGCTCAGGTCATGATCCTGGAGTCCCTGGATCGAGTCCCTGGATCGAGTCCCTGGATCGAGTCCCTGGATCGAGTCCCTGGATCGAGTCCCGCATCGGGCTCCCTGCTCAGCGGGGAGTCTGCTTCTCCCTCTGACCCTCTTCCCTCTCGTGCACTCTCTCTCGTTCTCTCTCTCTCAAATAAATAAATAAAATCTAAAAAAAAAAAGAACTGTCTGTCTAATCTAGAAGTAGGTTTATACGGAGGTGCTCTGGGACCCTGATGTCAGTGTATGACCATTACTGTGTTTAGTGGCTCGATTTCTCTGATCTCTTTATGTCTGAGTCTTTCTGTATCCATGTGTCCTCTTTTTTTCTCCGCTGGGGTCACGAACTCTGCTGCCTCCTAGGGCCAGGCAGGTAATGTAAATGCGGGAAGCCTTTGGGTGTGGGCCAGGGAACCCACAGACTGCCCCCAGGGCGGTGGCCACTCAGAGCCTACTGCTGATGGATAATGTCCCTGGAAATGCAGACTCGATGTTGACTTTTCAACAGAAGCTTGAAATCTGATCCATCAATGCTGGTGGCCAATTAAAAAAAAAAAATGCCCAGGGACGCCTGAGTGGCTCAGACGGTTAAGTGTCTGCCTTCAGCTCAGGTCATGATCCTGGGGTCCTGGGATTGAGCCCTGCATCGCATTGGGCTCCCTGCTCAGTGGGGAGTCTGCTTGTCCCCCTCCCTCTGCCCCTCACTCCCCTGCTCCAGCTCTCTCTCTCTCACTCTGTTCTCTTCCTCAAATAAATAAATGAAGTATTTTTTTAAAAATGCCCAGAATTGAGAGCCCAGAATAAACTCACACATATGTGGTCAACTGATCTTAGACAAGGGTGCCAAGAATACACAACGGGGAAAGGACAGCCTTTCCGACAAATGGTGTGGGGAGAATTGGATATCCACATGCAAAGGAATGAAATTGGATCGCTATCTTACACACTACACAAAAATCAACTCAAAATGGATTAAAGAGGGGCACCTGGGTGGCTCAGTCAGTGAAGCATCTGCCTTTGGCTCAGTCATGATCTCAGGAAGCTGGAATCAAGTCCTGGGTTGGGCTCCCTGCTCAGCGGGGAGTCTGCTTCTCCCTATCCCTCTGATCTTCCTCCCTGCTTGTTCTCACTCTCTCTCTGTCTCAAATAAATAAAATCTTAAAAAAAATGGATTAAAGGTTTAAACAGAAGACCTGAACCTGTCCAACTCCTGGAAGAAAATAGAGGGGAAGAATCTTCATGACATTGATCTTGGCAATGATTTCTTGAATATGACACCAAAGAACAGGCAAACAAACAAAAAATAGACAAAAAATAGGCAGGTGGAATCACATCAAACTAAAACTTTTCTGCCCAGCAAAGGGAACCATCTCCAGTGACAGGTGACCTACGGAGTTTGAGCAAACACTGGTAGACCATACAATTGATAAGGGGTTAATATCCAAACTATATGAGGACCTTCAGTTCCTCAATAGCAAAAAGCAACAAAACAAAACAAAAACACAAATAACCTGATTTACAAATGGGCAAAGGACTAGAATAGACATTTCTCCAAAGAAGACATAGAAATGACCACCAGGTATATGAAAGAATGATCAATGTCACTAATCATCGGGGAAACGGAGATCAAAACCACAGGGAGATATATCACCTCACACCCGTTAGGGTGGCGATTATGAAAACAAAGACAAAAACAGAGATGAGGAGGGTTGGTGAGGATGTGGGGATATTGGAACGCTTGTTCCCTGCTGGTGGGAACATAAATGGTGCGATGCGGTGGGAAACAGTGTGGCGGTTTCTCAAAAAATTAAAAGTAGAGTTACTGTATGATCAGCTATCTCACTTCTGGTTATTTATTCAAAGGAATTGAAATCAGAGTCCCTAGAGACATTTATTTGTGTGTGAAAACAACCCAAGTGTCCATCAACAGATGAATAGATAAAGAAAATATAGTATATTCACACAATAGAATATTATTCAGCTTTAAAAAAGGAAATCCTGACATGTGTGACAACATGGATGAACCTGAGGGGCATTGTGTTAACTGAAATAAGCCAGTCCCAGAAATACTGCATGATTACACTTATATGGGATATCTAACCACCAACACACACTTTTTTGTTTAAGAGTGGATTTCATATGTTCCTAATAAGGAACAAACTGGCAGCTGAATTTGCTAAGCTAGGGTGGTGAAGTCAAGATTCGGTTTTTTGTTTTTTTTTTTTTAAGATTTTATTTATTCATTTGACAGAGATAGATACAGTGAGAGAGGGAACACAAGCAGGGGGAGTGGGAGAGAGAGAAGCAGGCTTCCCGCAGAGCAGGGAGCCCGAGGCGGGCCTCAGTCCCAGGACCCTGGGATCATGACCTGAGCCGAAGGCAGACGCTTAACGACTGAGCCACCCAGGCGCCCCAAGATTTGGTTTTTGATTGAGTTCTATGTGCTATATTTTCTCACTTCGTGAGTTCCTGATGGCCAAGGTGAATACCGTAAGAACCCTCCAAGATGTTGCTGAATTTTTTTTTAAAGATTTTATCTCTCTCTCTCAAATAAATAAATAAAATCTTTAAAATTTTATTTTAAGGGAGGGGCAGAGGAAGTGGGAGAAGCAGACTCTCTGCAGATCAGGGAGCCTTACTCGGATCCCAGGATGCTGGGATCAGGATCTGAGCCCAAGGCAGATGCTTAACTGACTGAGCTACCCAGCCAGGCATCCCCTGAATTTGTTTGTATCTATTTTGAACTACACAGAAACCTCCTGTCTTTGGGTTAGCATCACATTTTGCCAAACACTGTTTCAGATATTTGCAAAGTAATATTAATATTAACAACAAAAGTGAACACTTATGAAGTATTTCCCATTGTGACAGGCTCGGTGTTATTTGGAAACTTCCCAATATTCTGTGAGACAAGTAATATAGTTATTCCCATTTCACAGATAAGAAACAGAGGCACAGAGAGACTTGGTAATGTGCCCACGGTCACCCGGCTAGTGAATGGCAGAGCCGGGATTTGAACCCTGACAGTCTGGGTTCCAGAGTCCGTCTCTTAATCAGTGTAAAATCAGTTTGGAAATTGTTTCTGTTACTGGATATCAATGGTTAGTAAGGGCATTACTTCTTTCCTTCTTGAGGGCATTTGTTCACTTGGTGAGTATTTGCTGACTACCTACCACGTTCCAGGCATTCATTGTTCTTGGCCCTGGCGATGCAAGGGCGACCTGGGCAGGGATGTTTTGTCCTCATGGAGGAGCTGATGTTCCGGTGGAGGAGACGGACACCATGAACAAGTGAATCACTAATGTGTCATGTGATTTTTGCGGTAGACAAAATAATGCCCCCCAGCAAAGATGTCCTGTGAATTTATGATCTTACTTGGGGACTTTGCAGATGTCATTAAAGATCTTGAGATGAGGTGATTAACCCGGATTACACAAAGGCTCTTCTTCTTCTTCTTTTTTTTTTTTAAGATTTTATTTATTTATTTGACAGAGAGAGACACAGCGAGAGAGGGAACACAAGTAGGGGGAGTGGGAGAGGGAAAAGCAGGCTTCCCGCTGAGCAGGGAGCCCGATGTGGGGCTCAATCCCAGGACCCTGGGATCATGACCTGAGCCGAAGGCAGACGCTTAACGACTGAGCCACTCAGGCGCCCCTACAAAGGCTCTTCCAAGAGAGAGGCAAGAGCATCAGAGTTAGACAAGGCAATGTGACGCTGGAAGCAGAATTGCTGGCTGTGAGCATGGAGGAAGGGACCGCTGGCCAAGGAATGCAGGTGTCTCTAGAAGCTACAAAAAGCAAGGAAGTGGCTTCTCCCCTAGAGCCTCCAGAATGAATCGGTCCAATGAGATTGTCTTTGGAATTCTGGCCTTCCGAACTATAAGAGATTAAATCTGTGTTGTTTAAAGACAGTAAATTTGTGATACTTTCTTACAGCAGCAGTAGGAAATTGGTATAGATTTATATACTGATAATAAGTTTTATACTAATAATGATGGTATATATGCTGATAATAAGGGTAAAATAATGGAGCCATTCTAGACAGAGGGCTGTCAGGGAAGGATCCTCTGGGGAGGGGACATTTAAGAAACCTGAATAAAGGGGTGCCTGGGTGGCTCAGTCGGCTAAGCGTCTGCCTTCGGCTCAGGTCATGATCCCAGGGTCCTGGGATCGAGCCCCGCATCGGGCTCCCTGCTCCACGGGAAGCCTGTTTCTCCCTCGCCCACTCCCCCTGCTTGTGTTCCCTCTCTCGCTGTCTCTCTCTCTGTCAAATAAATAAATAAAATCTTAAAAAAAAAAAAAAAAGAAACCTGAATAAGGACAGTGTAGAGAGACAGTGGGCAGAGAGCATTCTGGGTAGAAGCAGCAGCAAGTGCAAAGATCCTGAGGTGGGAACATGTTTTATATATCTAAGAAGCAGCAAGGAGGCAGGTACGGCTGCAGTGGGCAGAGGGCAGAGGGAGGAAGATGAAGTCAAAGCAGGAACAAAGAGGGAGAGGATCATGGGTGGGCCTTTGGGTCACAGTGAAAATTCTAGCTTCTACTCTGAGTGTGATCAGAAGTTTTTTGGACCAAGTTTCTGTGTTAAATAGTTTTCTCCTGCAGTTGAGGGCCATTGTAGATCAGCCCAGCCAAGGATCTGCTGTTTCTAGAGCTTTTTTTTTTTTTTAGAGATCAGTGACACTTCTGGGGGCCAAGATAAACAGGAAAGAAAAAAAAATGTCACTGCGCCCCCTCCCCCACCTCCACAACCAATTTACAAAGTGCTTTGGCAGGGACACCTGGGTGGCTCAGCTGGTTAAGCATCTGCCCTCAGCTCAGGTCATCATCCCAGGATCCTGGGATCGAGTCCCGCATCGGGCTCCCTGCTTGTCGGGGGAGCCTGCTTCTCCCTCTGCCTGCTCGTTCCCCCTGCTAGTGCGCTCGCTCTCTTGCTCTCTGACAAATAAATAAGTAAATTCTTTTTTTTAAAAAGTGCTTCTAGGGGCGCCTGGGTGGCTCAATCGTTGGGCGTCTGCCTTCGGCTCAGGTCATGATCCCAGGGTCCTGGGATCAAGCCCCGCTTCGGGCTCCTTGCTCCGCGGGAAGCCGCTTCTCCCTCTCCCACTCCCCCTGCTGTGTTCCTTCTCTCGCTTTGTCTCTCTCTGTCAAATAAATAAATAAAATTCTTTATTTTAAAGATTTTATTTATTTATTCGAGACAGAGAGAATGAGAGACAGAGAGCATGAGAGGGAGGAGGGTCAGAGGGAGAAGCAGACTCCCTGCTGTGCAGGGAGCCCGATGTGGGACTCGATCCCGGGACTCCAGGATCATGACCTGAGCCGAAGGCAGTCGCTTAACCAACTGAGCCACCCAGGCGCCCAATAAATAAAATTCTTTAAAAAAAAAAAAAAGTGCTTCTGGCAGTTTCCACTTAAGATCACTTGATACCACTTAAGCTTTGATCCCATTTGATTTGATTCCTATTTTCTCCAAATCAGCCCTATCCAATCAAAATATAATATGAGCCAAATATTGGGGTGCCTGGGTGGCTCAGTCGGTTAAGCGCGTCTGCCTTGGACTGAGGTCATGATCTCCAGATCCTCGGATCAAGGCCCACATCAGGCTTCCTGCTCAACAGTGAGTCTGCTTCCCTCTCTCTCTCTCTCTCTCTCTCTCCCTCTGCCCCTCTCCACCGCTCATTCTCTCTCTCTCTCAAATAAATAAATAAAATCTTAAAAAAATATATGAGCCAAATATGTAATTTAAAATTTTCTAGTAGCCAAGTTTAAAAAAAAAAGAGTGGGAAGCAAGTGAAATTTTAGTTTTAGTAATGTTTTTATTTTAACCCAACATGTCCAAATTATGATCATTCCAACATGTGATCAGTATAAAATTAATAATAAGATAGCTTACATTCTTTTATACCAGGTCTTCAAAGTCTAGTCAGTATTTTACCCCTACAGCAGCGTCCCTATCTAAACGCTAAATTTTCATCAGAAATAATTGCTTTCTACGCAGCCTATAAAACTTCAACTTGAAAAAGTAGATTCATGTACCCAGATTGTTCCAAATGTACTTAAAACCTTTTCAACAACTGAATCGAGATTCAGTGTTTACATTTAAATTAGGTAAAATTGAATAAAAGTTAAAAGCCAGTTCCTCAACTACACCCGCCGCTGTGTTTCAAGTGCTCAGTAACCACCCATGGCTGGTGGTTGTTGTATTGGATGAAGCAGATCTAAATCCGCCAGGCAGGAAATGTCTCAGTCACTTCTGGGGTTCCCTATCCTCCTCTGCAAAGTGGTGACAGATAACTCAACTTGGCTGGTGCTAGAAAAATGGTGAAAGTCCAGGTCTTTGGTGCACAGGGGCGCCATCTTAATTTCTGTTCCTTTGATGTTTGCTGAGGTCCCTCTCAAACCCTGTTGCTGCAGAAGGACCAGGAGATGCACCCCCCCCATTGGTGGTCTCCACACCCACAGCCATCCTCCCATCATACATGTGGTCAGGATACATTTTCTGTGGCTCCCCAGGCTGGAGTAAGCTAAACTCTCTCTCTCCAGTAAAACCCCCTCTCTCCATTCTCCCCCATTCCAGGCAGACCCCAGGATTGGCCAGCTCAGTGCTGGCCTCTCTCTTGCCTGGGACAGGGACAAGGGAGATGTCCACATGAGGCTTTGTGGGGTTTTTCGTACTGAATCCCCCATTGCTTTTTTTTTTTTTAAAGCTTTTATTTATTTGACAGAGAAAGAGAGAGCGTACAAGTAGGGGGAGGGGCAGGCAGAGGGAGAGGGAGAAGCAGACTCTCCCCTGAGCAGACAGCCAGATGTGGGGCTCCATCCCAGGACACTGAGATCAGGACCTGAGCCAAAAGCAGACACTTATCAGACTGAGCCACCCAGGTGCCCCTCCCCATTGCTCTTTTTTTTTTTTTTTTAAGATTTTATTTATTTATTTATTTGAGAGAGAGAGAATGAGAGACAGAGAGCCTGAGAGGCAGGAGGGTCAGAGGGAGAAGCAGACTCCCCGCTGAGCAGGGAGCCCGATGCGGGACTCGATCCCGGGACTCCAGGATCACGACCTGAGCCGAAGGCAGTCGCCCAACCAACTGAGCCACCCAGGCGCCCTCCCCATTGCTCTTAATAAAGAAGAAAAACACTTCACTTCTCTTCAGGTAATATAATCTGCCCCAATGTAGATTTAGTTATTAAGTGAGACAGGGGTTGGGGTCATTTGGCAGGAGCCACATCCTCTGGGAATAGACTTAAGCGGGCAGGAGTGGGAGTGGAGAGGGTCTGGAGAGGGAGAGAGGAGCCGAGGTGGGTGACCTGCTAGGTCTGAATTATGTTTCCGAGGTGCCGCCCGGAGGGCCTGCAGGTGAACTGAGAGCCAGAGGGGACTCGTGAACGGGGTGCCACTTCTGCAGAATGGGGCCTAGGGACTGGGGTGGGGCAGGCTGGGTGGAAATTCACACTCCCTTTTGTCTGCGTTTTTAAAATGACTACCAGGATGCATGGTGATTTCTCCATCTGTGTCCCTATCTATCTGTCTCTGTCTCATTTTCGGTCTCTGGCTCTCGTCTCTGTCTCTCTCTCTGCCTTTATCTCTTCCTCCTGTTCTCTCCCCCTGTCTCTGTTCCTCTCCATCCCATCGGCTCTGTGATTTTATTTCTCTCTCTGCTCATCTCTGTCTCTTTTTGTCTCTGCCTCTGTCCACCCCCCACCCCAGCCTGAGCTCTGAGCCAGGGAGCCCCATTCCCCGGCCCACCACACTCCAAACCATTCCCACCTGCCAGGCCAGAAGCATCTCCATGGAGTAACTCTCCCACAGCTCTGTCCTGGACCCATCCCCAAATAAGTGGGTCACTTCCGTCTGACCTTGGGCAGGACAGGGCATAGGAGAGGCCATGAAACAGGGACAGAGACGTGACGTCTACTTTCTTCTCTTTTCTTTCAGCTGCCCAGCCCTGGGCCCCAGCCCTGGCCCCAACCTGCCTCCTGCCACTGTCCAGACCTTAGTCACGTCTGGGCGGTTGTGAGACCTGAGCCCCCCCTGCACCCCCGCCCCTCCTCCTTGCCTCCTCTGTCCTTGTGGTCAGAGCTGCTGGTCCCAGGACCAGGGCAGGGTTGGGGGTCTGTGTGCCACCAGGAGGCTGAATGCAGGCAGATAAATGGAGACAGATCTAGAGAACCAGAGTGGCACTAAGAGACAGCAACAGACAGAGACAGGGTCAGAAAGACAGAGATGAGGCCAGAGAGAGGCAGAGAGAAGCACAGACATTCATGCTTCATCATCATGGTCATCTGTCGCCCAACCCCTCATCAGAGCCGTCCACACCTGCTCCTTAGGTGATCTCACCCAACCCCATGGCTCTAAACACCACCTCTCCCCTATGACTCCCCACTGCTTCTCAGCAGCTCTGACCTCTGCCTGCACCTCTGCCTGCCCATGCACCCAACCGCTTGGCTCCTGACGGGCATCCCCAGCTCAGCCCTTGCCCCCACATCTCCTTACGCGCTTCCACAAATGGTCAGCCCAAGCCTCTGAGGCACCATTCTCGCCTCCTTTCCCCTCCCCCCGCCACTTTCCTCCCCTTGGTGAGTATGTTGGTTCTACCTCCAAAGTGAGCCCTTCGTCCGTTCATTCCTCTTCTTCCTGGACCACAGCATCGCCCACCTGGGCTGTTGCCACCTCCCACCTCCGTGTTGGTCTCCGCTCCCTTCTCGTTCTCCACGCAGGATGTCTCTTAAAAGTAAATAAGATCATGTTACTCCCCCTACCCCTGTCCTTAAAATCCATTGCACTTAAATAAACCCAAACTTCTTCCCCAGCACGGAAACCCCTGCACAATCTGCCCTGTTCCTTCTCCTTGCTCTGCCTTGCACACACCGAGTTCTCCCTTTTTCCTGCAAGGCTCACATGGCATGGTGGCTGTCAGCCTAAATGTCCCCTCCTCTGACTCCCCAACCACCGCCTTGTCTGCAGAAGGCCCCCTGCCCCGGTCATTCTACCATCACCTGGGTTCTCTGCACACAGGTGACTACCAGATATTTCCTTTTCGTTTTTCTGTTTGTCTGTCTCCCCTACTGGGATGTGAGCTCCATGAGCGCTAGAATTTCCTTGTTCCTTCCTGCATCTCAAGTGCAGACAGCAGAGCTCAGAGCAAGGCAGGTGCGCAATTGCTCTTTACTGAGCAAGGGCTTCATCATGCTCCCACTGACTGGGCACCTACTACATGCTTGGCACTGTGCCAAGGCACTTTCTCTGCCTTCTCTTTTTGGATAGATATTTTGGGAGTGAGGAACAATAGTTCCCTGATTTTACAGATGGGAAAATGGGGTCTCAGAGGGATGCAGTTCCCAAGATAGACCATGATGCAGTCTGGATTTGAACCCGGGAAGGTTTGCTGCGGAAACATAGTAGGGAGACAGAGGGAGGGAGGGAGAATGAGAGATTTAATAAGAGAAAATAAGAGAACGTAAGAGAGAGAAAATGAAAGAAAAAGAGAGAATAAGAACACGAGGGAATGAGAGAGCGAGAACCAAGAAACAGGTGGGACCCTGAGTCCAGGTTGTCCTCGCTGGCTCACTGCTCCCGGCACCTCTGGAAACTGGCAGCACCTGACCCCAGGAATGTGTCCCTGGGGGCAGGCCGGCCCAGCGGGGGATGCTTATAAGTCCCACAGGGGCCCCTGCAGGAAGCAGCCTGTGGGAGAGCAGCCCAGTGCAGGATCCCAGAGCCCAGAGGCAGCCAGGTGAGTGTCCCTGTGGTCTCCGCCCCGCCCACCGCCCCAAGAGCGAAGTCTCCCACAACTCCACGCCACTGTGAATCTCAGCCTCGGGACCCTGTGCCTCCATGTCTCTTCCCCAGAGAGGTCTCTCACTCTCTCTCTGGTTAAGAGTGTCTCTTCCTTTCTCTCTCCGGCTCCCCTAGTCTCTCTGTTTCTCTGATGTCTCTGTCCATGACTCTGGCTCTCCCTCTGTCTCTGGTTATCTCTTGCAAGTGCTGTCTCAGTCCCCTCCGATCCGCACCGCCCCGTCTCCATGCTCCTACTCTCCCAGTTTAGAGATAGAATGACACTTCCTCCATACCTTCCGGTCCATCTAATTCTCTCGCTTTCCGCTTCTCTCTCCCTCTCCCTTTATCTCTCACTCCAAATCTCTCTAGGCTCTGTGGCTGTGGGCGAGGATCTCAGACCTACGATGTGTGTGTTGGGGGGCAGGGCTGGCATAGGACCTTGTCTGACCAATACTATCCTAGGGGGACAGGAAGAGAGGGAGACAGAGATGGAGGGAGAGATTTGAGCTCTAGGTCCCCCCAGACTCATCACCCTCGTGTGCAGGTGCTGACGGCATGACCACAGCAGGAAACCCCTGGGGCTGTTTCCTGGGGTACCTCATCCTCGGTGTCACAGGTATCTGAGTGTGTGTGTGTGTGTGTGTGACTGTCTGTGCCTTGGGGCACAGTGTCTGTTCCTGCGCAGCCATGACTCAGTGTCCTCCTAGGTATGACTAAAGCTGCCTATGTGACCTACCACGTGCCGTGCTCTCTGGTTACACACACGTGATTCCTCGCATCATAGGGAGTTTGTGCGTGTGCTGCCGATGCATTGTGTGTGTGGCTTTGCACGCCTCTGTGTGTGACACATTGTGATGAGCTGTGTGGTCGAACCGGTGAGAGGCGGTGCGTTACTGGGCGAAGGATTCTGGCGGTCTGTGCCTGTAAATATCCCGTGGAGTGACAACGACGGCGGATGATGCTGTGAGGACGTGGGAAGCCCAGGGTGCCGCTAACAGGGAGACTGTGCTTCTGGAGGAGTCACCCATTTCGGGTAATATGTGCCTGCTTCCTGAGTCTCTGATCCACGGACCCCCAGAGACCCACGTCACGGGGCGACGTGATGCGGTTTCCCTGTGGGCCGGCTTGTTGCTGGTGGGACTGTGGAGGAGGCTGAGCCGGGGAAGGCGGGACACTGAAGGCCACAAAGAGCGACACTGTTTCCTTGAGCGTCTGGCTGTCACCCTTGTCTCTGCACCCTGTTTGAGGGTTTCTGCCTGTTCTGGGGGACTGTGGCCCGGGTAGTACACGAGCCTGGCGTGGTGCGTGCGTGCGTGTGTGCGTGTGTTTGTGTGTTGAGGGAGGGAGGGAGAGACAGACGGAGAGAGATAGCAAATGGATCTTGGAGATGGGTGTGGCTGGCTCAAAGCTGCAACTCCCCTCTCGACAAGAGATCCCTTTCCTCTACTCTGATCTCCCATCCCACCCCAAGAAACCTGATCTGGTCCGTAAAAGCCCTGCGCCAGGACCCCGCCCCCAGGAGGCCTGGTCCCACCTCCCGAGCCTAACTCGGCATCCCTGACTCCGCCCCTAGGAGCCCTGACTCTGCCCTCAGGATCCCTGACTCCACCCATGAGGCCTTGGTCACGCCCTTGCACCCCAGCCTCCCCCGACGCACTGGTCACGCCCCCTGCACCGTGAACCCCCTCAGACCCCGCCCTCAGGAGCCCTAGTCCTGCTTTTTGAGCCTGCCCCCCATCCTAGCCCACGCCCCTGCACCGATCCCTGCCCTTAGGAGCCCTGGTTCCACCCAGAGACCATCCCCAGACCTGACTACACCCCTGAAGCCCTAACCACGCCCTTAGCCCGTGGCCACGCCCCCAGGAGCCTTGTTCCACCCCGAGCCCGCCCCTAGCCCTGACCCGCCCTCAGGATCCTTGGCCTCGGGTGGCGGCGGCGACATCATCAACGGCGAGGACTGCAGCCCGCACTCGCAGCCCTGGCAGGCGGCACTGTTCACGGAAAACGAATTCTTCTGCGGGGGCGTTCTGGTGCATCCGCAATGGGTGCTGTCAGCGGCACACTGTTTCCAGGAGTGAGTGCGGGGCGGGGTGGGGCGGGGGCGGAGGCGGAGCCTGGGGCGGGGGAGGGGAGGAACACGGGACCGGGATGTACTGTTAGCTGGGGGAGGGGCCTAATACCAGGCTCCGCCTCCGTGCTAAGAGTGGAAACCCCTGTGAAGAGAGACTCTGCGAGGGAAGTGGGGGCTGTTGCTTTGGAAAGACAGCCCGGGGTCGAAATCCCATCTCAGTTGCCGAGTCACTAGTGGATTAAGACAAATTCTTGTTGCTGGATTATTGATTGTGTGAATGAGGATTTGAGAGCATGGCTGGGTAGCTCTTAGCGCCGTGCTTAGCGAGGAGGATGGGGTTGGGGTAAGTGGGTGGAGATGGGGTTGCTGAGGGTGACAATGGAGGATGGGGTTGGGGTAAATGGGTGGAGATGGGGTTGTGCCTGAGGGTGACAATGGAGATAGTGGTGGAGTTGCCACAAAACTAACCCGTCCGGGGCGCCTGGGTGGCTCAATCGTTAAGCGTCTGCCTTCAGCTCAGGTCATGATCCCAGGGTCCTGGGATCGAGCCCCACATCGGGCTCCCTACTCTGCAGGAGGCCTGCTTCTCCCTCTCTCTCTCCCCCTGCTTGTGTTCCCTCTCTCGCTGTCTCTCTCTCTCTGTCAAATAAAATCTTTAAAAAAAAAAAAAAAACTAACCCGTCCCCCGTGGCCCTCAGCTCCTACACAATCGGGCTGGGACTGCACAGTCTGGAGGCCAACCAAGAGCCAGGCAGCCAGATGATGGAGGCCAGCTTCTCCATACAGCACCCAGAGTACAACAAACCCTTTATCGCCAACGACCTCATGCTCATCAAGTTGAAAGAATCGGTGTCCGGGTCTGATACCATCCGGAACATCAGCATCGCCTCCCAGTGCCCAGCAACTGGGGATTCTTGCCTCGTTTCTGGCTGGGGTCAGCTGATTGATGGTGAGCTCCTGAGTGTGAGTACGTCCGCCCTCCCTGAAGGGTTCTCCTCCCAGCCAGAGGGGGCTGACCCAGACTCTGCGTCGCAGGCAGGCAGCCCCAAGTGCTCCAGTGCGTGAATATCTCGGTGGTGCCCGAGGAGATCTGCAAAGCTTTCTATGCCCCCGTGTACCACCACAGCATGTTCTGCGCTGGCGGAGGACAGGACCGGAAGGACTCCTGCAAAGTGAGAGATGGGGAGGGGAGAGGGAGGGAGGAGGAGACGGCGGGGCGGGGGGATGGAGAAGGGAGGGATGGGCACGCGGGAGGAAACAGACACGGGAAGATAGAGAGATGGAGAAACAGAGTCATAGACACGAGCGCGCGCGCGCACACACATAGAAATACCTCAGGGAGAAACAGAGGGAGACTCCTAGAGATGAAACGCAAAGAGAAATGGGGGGAAAAACAGAATATACCAAGAAATGCAGAGAGGCATGGAGACTTTGGGAGTCAGAGACAGAGAAACAAGCCATAGGGGGAGATAAAACAAAAAGAGAGAGGCAGAATAACAACAACCCAGGAGAATCAAACAGCTGCTGGGACCTAGGGGAGCAGAATTCCCTACAGTCTGGGCACTGGATGGGACCTCAAAGGTGTGCGTTGCTATCTTTTATTTCCCTGTCTTTGTCTCTTGGTGTCTTTTGGTTCCTTTCTGATCTCAATCTGTCTCCACCCTCTCTGTGTTTTGGATTCTCTCCATTCCTCTCTCCAAAACCAGGGTGACTCTGGGGGCCCCCTGGTCTGCAACGGGTCCCTGCAGGGCCTCGTGTCTTTTGGACAAGCCCAGTGTGGCCTACCCTACGTGCCAGGCGTCTACACCAACCTCTGCAAGTTCACTGACTGGATACAGAAAACCATCCAGGACAGTTAACTCCTGGAACTTGGACCCAAGAAACCGAGCCCCCAATATATGTTGTGGAAGGGATTCAGGACCCTGGGTGTCCAGTGCTTTCCTCCCTGAGACCCAGGAGTCTAGACCCCCAACCCCCTCCTCCCTCAGCCCCAGGAATCCAATCCCACAAAGAATCTTTTCCTGTACAAAGTGCCCCCTGGTGGCAAAATGTTGGTCCAGCCTTACCAGTAGCAGAGAAGGTTGGTTTTTCACCTTTTTGTTCCCTTATCTCAAGCCCAGAAATAAAATCTAAGAGAAACACAGGCTCTGTTTGAACTGTCGTCCTTGCTTCCATTCCCATTCACAGGATTCCAGCAAATAACTTTTCCTCCTTGGGCCTTAGTTTCCCCCAGGAGGGCCACTGGATTCCCAAGGGAGGAGATATGCTTGAGACGTTAAGAGAAATTGATTCTGTGGATGTTGTCCAATTTCAAAAAAGTCAAGTCAGCAAATGACAAATTAATGAGGTTTTCTTGCTTAGTTTTCTTTTTCTTTTTTTTTTTCTTTTTTTGCTTTGGTTAACCTGTTTTGGTTTTGTCTTCTTAAATGCATTTGAAGGATTTTTCACCTGAATCTGCCTCAGAGCCCTCCTGCTGTCACTGGGGCATGGTGGGAAGAATCATGGAGAAATATGGAGACTGAGGGCAGAGATGGGGGGAGACTGAGGGCCCAAGAATATTCGGAGTTGTTATCATACTCTTCACTGATAAAGTATATCCATAAGAATATACTGCTAAGAATGTCTATTCAAGAATATATTAATAAATATATTATTTGGGAATCTGGTCTTCGGGAGATACTCCTCAAAATACATAAAGTAAGAAGTGAAATAACTAAAAGTGAAATACTATAAACGGTACAACTGTTTTGGAAAACAGTTTGGCCATTTCTGAGAAAGATGAGCATACATTTGTCCCACGGCCAGCAGGTCCACCCCTAGGTATTTATGTAAGAGCAATGAAAAAAAAAAAAATAGACTAGCCAAGAATGCTCATAGAAGCTTTCCTCATAATAGCCAGACTGGAAACAATCCAAATGTCCGTACATGGGGGAAAGGACAAACTATGACATATTCATTCAATGGAACCCTACTCAGTAATAAAAAGAAATGAACTGTTGATAGACCCACCAATGGAGGTGCGTCTCAAAATCGTTATGCTGAGTGAAAGAAGCCAGACACACAATATTACACACTGTATGGTTCCTTTTTTATGTGAAATTCTAGAACAGACAAAACTAATCATGGGATGGGAAGGAGGAGTAGATGTGGCAACGATGGGAAGTGACGTAAGAGAACTTTTCTGAGGTGATAGGAGCTTTCTAGAACTTGACAGGAGTGTGGGTTACGGGGGTCATGCATTCATCAAAACTCATTGAACTGGTACACTTGACACATACATTGCACTGTATATACCTCAATAAAAAATTATACCTTAATTAAAAAAACTTCATACAACATTTACAAAAAGTGACCAGATACTGAGCTATGAAGCAAGTCTCAACAATTCTCAAAGTTATAATATGCAGAGTATGTTGTCTGACCACAAGGTAATTACGCCAGAAATCATGACAAAATGATGATGCAGAAAATCCCCACATGGCTTTTTTTTTTTTTAAGATTTTTATTTATTTGAGAGAAAGACAGAGAGAGGGAGATCACAAGCAGCCAGGAGGGGTAGAGGAGAAGCAGGCTCCCCACTAAGCAGGAAGCCCAGTGCAGGTCTCTTAATCCCAGGACCCTGGGATCATGACCTGAGCTGAAGGCAGACACTTAACCGACTGAGCCACCCACATGTTTTAATTTTTGAAATACACTTCTAAATAACCCACAGCTCAAAGAAGAAACCATACTGGAAATTATAAAATATTTTGAATTTCATGACAAGGAAAATACAATGTAATAAAATATAAAATGTAACCACTGAGGAGTAGAAATAGTGTAAATTAAGTCCAAACACGCAGAAAGGGGAAAAACGAAGGGGAAAAAAAATCCCACAAAATTATATGATCCCCTAAAGGTAGGAAACACAAAAAAAGCAAGACAAACAGTAATTTAAAAGATGATATTAATAGTACTAAATATACCAATAATCACAATAAATGCAATTGGTTGAACTCAGATTAGAATGTAAAAGTGTTCTATGCTATTTATTAGAGACACACCAAAAGCTCATGGAAAAGTTGAAAGCAGAAAATGATTTACCAAGAAATATTATCCCTAAACTGGTAAGGTAGCTTTACTGTTATCAGTCAAATTAGGCATTAATACTAAAACCATTACTAGGCAGAGTGGGTCACTACAAAGTAATAATTCTTCATAAAAATTTTATAATAAATACAATTCCAAATTTGAATATACTTAACATAAAAATTGGTAGGAGTACAGGGAGAAATGGAGCAATTCATCCCATGGAAGTGTGAGATTTCAATGCCACTATCATGCAAAGGATTTGGTATCACACAGACCACATTCTCCAGCCACGATGCAAGAAAATTAAAATTCAATATGCACATCAACATAATATCCGTATGCACAGAAGTTAAAATACAACCACTCATCTGAATAATTCATGATAAAAATTAAATCATAATGGACAAAAATGGATGAAAAGGTCATCATCATGGAAATTTTTAAAAACTTAGAACTGAGCAATAAAAATGTGACATATGAAAACTTGTGAGGGGCAGCAGATTTATAGCTTTGAATAATTAGATTAGAAAGAATGGGTGAATATAAAGGAGCCAAGGTGTTAGACAAAAAAATAGCCAATAAGCCTAACACAAAGGAGACTGAGGTGGGGAGACCTCCAGAAATGAAGAGCAGGTGCTAGCTGGAGGTGAGAGCAGCCTGGGGCTCTGGGTCAGAACTCACTCTCAGAGTGCCTTTCCCCAACCCATGCTCTAAACACCCTGATGGGGGTCCAGGAGGTGGGTGGGCTGGGGGGTTGTGGAATGGAAGAGAGCAGCATTCTGACCCCCCAAGGCATGTGTCCACCAGTTGTAGGGGTGGGGGAGCCTGTGGAGAGGAACCTGTAAGCCTCCCTGTGGCTCCAGGAAGCAGCGGCAGATTGGAACCCAGCCCAGCCCAGATCAGCCAGGTGAGTGAGTGACAGGCTAGTCTGTGTCCTGCCTCTCTGGCCCCCACTTCACCTTCTGGGTCTCTGACGTCTCTGTCTCTCCATCTGTGAGTCTGAGTCTGTATCTCTGGCTTGGTAATTTCTCTCTCTTTCTGTCTTTGCTGTCTCTGTATCCTTCAGATGCAGCATCCATCGGCTCTCCTGTCCTGCTCTCTGTCTCCATCACCTGATTTGTCCCAGCTCTGACACTCTTGCCTTACCTTTCTCTTTTTTAAGATTTTATTCGCTTATTTGTCAGAGAGAGAGAGAGCACAAGCAGGGGGAGCGGCAGAGAGAGAAGTAGACTCCCTACTGAGCAAGAAGCCCTATGTGGGACTCCATCCCAGGACGCTGGGATCACGACAACCTGAGCCGAAGGCAGACCGACTCCGCCACCCAGGCCGCTCGCCTTACCTTTTCGTCTCTTTCTCTCTGAATCCCATGTTTCTGAACCTCACTGTGTGTTTCTCTTTCTTTGATTTGTGCACGCCATCTTCCCTGTTCCTAATTGTTGCTGACACTCTGTTTTCCTCCCGGCTGTCTCACATTCCTGTCTCTGTGTCTCGAGGCTTCGCGTCTCAGGGCTAAAGACTCAGGGCCCAGGATGAGGTGCCCTTCCTACTGCCCTTCCCCACCCAGAGATCTCTTGGGACACAGCGGAAGAACAGAGTGAGGTGGGGGGTGGACAGACCTGAGCTAACGGCCTCACACTCACCTGAGGACTCGGTGGAGCCTGAGACTTCCCCCACAACTCTTGCATGGGCAGAGAGGCTCCATGTTGGGGAGGGAAGGAGTGTGAATGTGAGATGCTGTGTGCACCCAGGCAGCTTTCGCAACTGTTGTGTCTGAGGGTGGGGGAGAGGCGAGGTGTGTGTAGGGAGAGAGGTGCAGAAGAGGGGTCCCAACGTATAGCTTTCTTGACTGAAGACTGTCCAGGCCTCACCTTCCTGAACCTTCCTCGCTCCTGACCCCGCCCCCGGAGCCCCGGTTCCTCCCCCTTCTGCTCTGACTCCGCCTCTAGGAGTCCAGGCCAGGGCCCCGCCAAAGCCCCATCACTAATGGCACGGAGTGCGGACCACCCTAGAAGATGGCCATGTTGCAGGAAGAGAGACTCCACTTCATCCCCTGTGGGTGCTCCTGAAGCGGAGTGTAGGGCTTGGGGCGGAGCCTGAGTTGGGGGCGGGGCTTGGCGAGGCGGGGCTTCGTCTCTGGGGTGGGGCCTGAGTAGAAGAGGGCGTGTTCTTCCTCAGTTCCGGAAAGGGTTTCCGGCGGAAGTTGGAGAGGGGTTGAGACGGTTTGGCACGGAATTGCTTGTAGGTGGAACTGAGATGGGGGCTGACGTTCAGACCTCCACTGTGTTTAAATTCAACGCATTGACTCAAACCCTCGACTAAAAACTAATGATTCCTTCTCATACCCATAATCCACTCCCACGCCCCACAGGCACCCCTTCTGGCCTCTTCCCTGGGCATCATTACTTGACTGCACTCTACAGAACGAGTATCGTGGGCGCATAGTGTAATTTGTGTAAGGTTGTTATGCTCCGTGACTCGTGTGTTCACACTTTTTCACTCATGGCTGTGCTTTAAACTCCGTCCTTGGTGTGCATGCATCTGCTTTGTACTTTCCGACTCTGCTCTGTGCCACGTGGGGAGCATCTACCACATGTCACTGTCCACCCTTCTAGGGCGGACACCCATCTCTCCCACAAGAACATGACCACCCCTGCCTTAAGTGTGTCTCTGTAGAACCTGTGTGAGAAGTTGTCCCCTGGAGGTGGGGGGGGCCCAATTTGAAAGCCACTGGTCTTCCCCGTCTCTACCCCTGACTCCACACTTTAAGACACAGGCCGGGTGGGTCCCTAACTAGGTCCCTAGAAAGGACAAATGATGCCAGAATTTGCTGTGTATTCTATTTGACTAAGGGGAGGGGAAGGTCAGAGGCATTCAGCTGTTGACCCACATGGTCTCTTTGATCCATTGCAGGTAGGGAATCAGTTTGGGTGTAGACAGAAGGCATACTGGGGCTGCCACGTGGGATGTGGCCCCCGGATGTGATTCCCTGAAGCACACCAATGCAGATCAGTGGGCCCCCCAAGTCACCCTGCAGCACAAAGGGGAGAGGAAAAGGACGGTCGGCAAGGCCTTAGGTTCTGCCTGCCGGCGGAGAACCAGCTCTAACACCTGGGCTCACAGAGCACAAACAGCAACAACCCAGCTCTGGGAAAAATCACAGTTCTCTCCAGAGTCCACTTCCAGAGGACCGGTGGGATTCCAACAGAGAGGACAGCAGCTCAAGTCCCGGCCAGTGGGGAGAAGACTTCAGGGTCTAGTTTCTGCGGCGGGGGAGGGGGGCACGGGGGTCCAGGAGAATAGTCCCAGCAGACAGGTCTGCAGGGAAAAGATGTGGGATCCATCTACCGGACCCTCTGAACTTCAGGCCTCATCTTTGATGTCACCTCTCCCAAATAGCTTTCTCTGACTGGATACTCCTCCACAAGGCCCATGAGCAGAGAGGGGCAAGGTCAGTTCTGAGATTAGAATGACCCACTGCGGCAGGACAGAGATGAGGTAGAGGGAGAGAATGAGGGCCAGAGGCCCGTGAAGAAGGAGGGTCCAGGTCTGAACAAGGACAAACCTGGGTTGAGCTAGGCAACAGACAGGAGGGGACAGTAGGTGAGTCGGTGGGGGGTGGGCAGGAGGGGCCAGGCTCGGGGTTGGATGGGTTGCGGGAGGGGAAGTTAGGAGTGGGAGACTTACAGACCCAAGGGTGGAGGAGGACTGGGGAAAAACAGTGGGCTCAAATGGGCCTTGGGGAGGTCAAAGGCTGGGGTGCCCACCTGCGTGTTGTGTGTGTAAGATATTGTGAGTGTAGACGTCTGCTTGAAGCTGCTCAGCTGAGAGACTACAGCCAAAATTCAGATCATTCTAAGTCTTGTCTGCCCCTCTCTTCACTCCCAGTCGCTCAGCAAACCCTGTGGGCTCCATTTAGAGGTATCAGGAGTGGACCCCTTTGCCCTTCCTGACTTCGCCCTGGCCACCCCTGTCCTCACTCCACACCAGGCCCTCCCCGCCCCCCTTCACCCTTGTGGTCTGACCCCACACAGATGCCTGAGGGACCTGTGAACACCCAACTCAGCCCCATTCTGCTCTGCTCAGCATTGCCCACAGCCCCCGGGTCCCTCAGAGGAGCCCCCAGGTGAGGCCCCACAGGATGGGCCCCTTTCTTCCCTCTGGTGTCACCTCCCGCCCTCTCCCCTTGCTCACTGGGCTCCACCCACACTGGCCTCGCTGACCCTCACACACACCAGGCCCACTTCCCCCGGGGCCTCTGCAC
>NC_138384.1:46734904-46755552 GCF_054177405.1 Leptonychotes weddellii | reverse complement strand
GGTCTGGCCCCTGGCGTGCATTTACCTGGTTCAGGGCTGCCCCAGCCAGAGACATAGCAGGTGCTCCCCAGTTGGGGTTCCTGGGTGGGCAGGTCCAGGACCCTCACAGCATCTGTAATCTGGGCGGGCTCTGCCAGGCGCAGCAGCATGAGGTCATGGCTATAGTCCTCTCCGGGGAGCCGGGTATGGTTCTTTAGGAGGTTCAGCTTGAATTCAGGGTGTGGGAAGCTATGACTGACCTGGACAAACTGGGCTGTGTCTTCATGCTCGAACAGGTTGTGGCGACCCAGCCAGAGCTGGTAATTGCTGGGGAGAGAGGGGGCCCCAGGGAATGAGGAGAGAGGAGGGGGAAAGGGAGATGGGGCCAGGGAGCATCCTGAAGACAGAAAGAAACAAGGAGTAACCTTGGAGGGAGAGAGAGAGAGAGAGCCTGCAGGAAGGAATTAGTCATGGAAAAATAGAGACCTTGGGAAAACAAAAGATTGTGACAGCATGAAAGGCAGATCCAGAGACAAAGAGAAGCAGTGAAAAGGAGAGAGCTTGAAACAGAAGGAACAAGGCAGAGGGTAGAACAGGGAGCCAGAATGAGCTCAAAGGGGACAGGAGAGGAAGCGAAAAGGCAGCGACCCTGAGAAAAGGTCCATGGAAAGAAGCAAGAACAGACAAGAAGAAGGAGCAACAGGTCCAATGAGACAGGGACAGGAAGCAAGGGGAGAGGGTGAGATACAGATGGTGGGGGGCAGCCTGAGAGAAAACAGGGAGGGAGGACCCCGAGGGGCTGGGAGGGGGCCTGGGGTCAGCTCAGCTGCAGCTGGGGCCGTGGGGTTGGCTCCCCAGCAGCGGGTGGGCTGGCCCGCAGCCCAAGTTTGGCATCCCCCTCCCTCCCACGACCTCCTCCACCTCCTCCCTCTCCCTTTCTCCACCACCCCCTTCATCCCCAGACTGTCTCCTCTGCCCGTCCTCCACCCTCCCCTTACTACTCCTCCCCCTCTTCCCCACTCCCCCTCCTCCTCCTCTCTCTCCTCCTTCCTCCAGGGCCCCCACCAGGCTCCAGCTGAAACCAGCCCTTCCCTGTGTCCCCTGCAGAGCATCATTGTCCTTGAGGGAGGAGCTGGGCACATGAGAAGCCCCCTCACACACACACACACACACACACACACACACACACACGTCAGGATAATCCCTTCCTTTTCTCTGGGGGTCCCCCTCAGTCCCATCCTGGGGGTGCTCAGCCGTGATGGGGGAGAGGAAGTGAAGCAGAGACCCAGAGAGAGAGAGAGATGGGGCAGAGAGATGGAGGGTGAGACCTACAGTGACAGGGAGGCAGCAGAGGGACCCAGAGGTGGACAGACACAGGGAGACACACAGAGACACCGAGACCAAACAGAGAGAGAGAGACAGGGATAAATCATACTCAGATAGACAGACACATAACAGAGCCAGTTACTGAGAGACACAGAGACACAGTTACAGGGAGAGACAGAGACACAGGCTGCCATGGGAGGGCTTCCCTGGGGTTGTCCCTGCCACTCTCCATGGGACCCAGACCAGTACCATCTGTTTCCCTCAGTCCCCCAGCCTCCCCTGAGGTGAACCCAGGGTCGGTGCCCAGTTGTTTATTCCTGTGGGAGCACAAACACCCCCTCCCCAGACCCACTTGTGTGAGCAGTGGGCAGCTGTGAGCACTCACTGTGGGTGCACAAGGACACCCCCACACCTGACACCGCTGAAATTGTACACAAGCGACAGCCAGGGTTGGAAATTCTTACACTCCGAGCCTCTGTTGATTGGGGACTGGATGGGAGGCACAGCACCTGCAGAGGGGTGCTGGGTCAGGGCAGGTGGGAGGTAGCAATGGGGCTGGGAGGACCTAGGCTAGGAGAGGTACATGGGCGCAGAAGAGCAGGGCTGGGCATCTGCGGAGATGGGCAAACGGTACGGAAAGAGTCTGTAATTCTCCTGCAGTCTCTTAATTGGGTTTAGATGGGTCCTGCCTGGGGAGACACTCTGCTGAAATAGACCCCACCCCAGGAATCAGGTAGGAGAGAAGAAGGCAGCATCTGGAGCAACTTGTGCTGTGGATACCGGTGTCCTGCAGCGATTCGGAGTTCCTGGACGGGGGAACAACTGGCTTTGGTGGAGGTGTTGGCTCAGAGAAGAGGAAGGGTTGTAGAAACAAGTGTTAAGGACTTCAAAGGAGAGGGTCATTGACTGAAAGGAAAGAATTTGGGGGCCTTTAAGGGGTCTCGGACTTAGATATCTTCTATGCCTGAGGTGGCATTTGAGGTTCTGAGAAGGTTTCAGTGTTTAGGGGATGGGGCTGAGAGGTGAGAGCTGGATGGGAAAGGTCACCTGGGGGCTCAGGAGCCAGAGCACTGGACCCTGGAGAACTAGGAGGTAGGACAGGAGGTTCAGGGTCCCCGGATCCAGTGAGGAGGGGACGCTGCTTGGAAGAGTTGGGGAACCCCAAAGAGAGAGACAGAGATGCCCCCAGGCTGTGTCTGTCTGGAAACTGCCTGGGGGGTCACTGGGAAGAAGCAGGTACCTACTGTGGCAGTGACGACTGTGAGGAAGATGGCAGGGTGAAGAGCTAAAGAAGGTTTTGTGGTGGGGGTGGGAGAGGTAGGAAGAGACTGGGTACCCTGCCCAGGCTGGATTGCGACCTGGAGGAATAGGGCTGCACAGATGGGGAGAAGGGATGGCCTTGTAGGGGTGGCAGGGTCAGAGCACCATGGGAGTCAGGGTCCCTCTCCCTCTCTCAGATCCACTCCACTCACCAGTCCACCCCAGGGACATTGCCAGGCACAGGACCAGGAACCACATGGTGACAGAGTGTCCAGGAGCTGGCACACTGTGAACTAGGAGCTGGGGGGCAACCCTGGGGAGCCTTTAAAGCCTACACCCCCCATGGCCATGTCCCTGATCTGCTGCCACCAAGAAGCTGGCCAAGGCCTGGTGGGAGGGATGGAAGAGCAAGCACCTGTTGTTCTTAGGCCCTTAATCATGCTGGATATATTCCGGGGTCTGAGGCCAAATGGGCCAGGGCCTACAGCTCTGTTGCCTTGCTCTTGGTGACACAGGCAGTGAGGGGAAGCCCAAGAATGACAGAATCAACAGCTCTGGAGAATCAGGACGCCTATTACAAAGCCTCCAATGCCTACACTCCAAGAGAGATTTCACACCCCAAAGCCCATCGGACCCTCAAATACATGCACTATGTCCCTGAAGCTCTCTGATCTCTGCACCTCCCTGAGCCAAGATGCCTGTCCCCCAACTTCCAACATCCCTGAAATATGTGAGCTTGGCTTTCAGAACTCCGAGATTCCTGTATTTCCAGATGCAGGAATGAGTTCCCCTACTATAAAGTTCCCATCAAAATGAATTCTTGCAGTGCCAGAACTCCACAAGCCCAGCACTACTGGACCCAGAGATATGAAATTCCAAAGGTATCCTGGAGCGAGTCTCCTAGCATCCCCAAATCCAATGTTCTCCAAAAATGCAGGGGTCCTGACATAGAGCCTCTCCCAACTCCTCATCCCTCAACGGGGGCATGTGATGACCCAAGACACCCAGATGACCTGCCCTTCCAGGTCAAGAGAATCCTCAGCAAATCCAGTGGTCCCACTCCAATGAACATTTAGATCTCGGGGGCCTCGTTAATGCACCTCAGGATTAAGTGGCACTGAGTATCATGTTTTGGACTCCCAGAAGAGATTCAAGAACTAGAGCTTTCGGGCCTCCAGTGTTGACCCACAACGTGTCCTACATGCTGTAGACAGAATGTCTGTGTTCCCCCCAAATTCATATGTTGAACTCCTCTCCCCAGTGTGATGGTTTGGGGGGGTGGGGCCTTTGGGAAGTGATTATGTCACAAAGATGGAGCTCTCATGAATGGAAGGAGTGCACTTAAAAGGGATCCCTTGCCCCTTCTGCCATGTTAAGACACAGAGAGAAAAAAGCCATCTATGAGCCAGGAAGGGGGCTCTCACCTGTGGAGACATGGGGGTCCAGCCCCTCTCATGTCAAGCACTTGATCAAATCTTTCCCCTCTCTGAGCTGAGCAACATGAGAAGCTCCCAACATAGGAAGTGAGAGAAGTGGTCACAGTCACTCACAGTGAAGACCATAAAGACTGGGGTACAAGAATACATTCAGTCAGTGATCTGACCTCCCCCACACACAGATCAGTGTCACCCTGTGGGAGAAATGTGCCTCAGCGTGAGAGAGGAACCCCTGGATACAGTGCCCAATCCCCATTCTAATCCCCATACACAACCTCAACCAAAACCCAGTACAACCCAACCCAACCAACCCAAACCCCAACCCCACACATGTCCAACCCAAGGCATTCAGGTGTGGACCCAGTGGATCAGACTCCAGTACAACACCTGGACATAGAGCTGGGCACTGAAGATGACAGAGACATAGCTGGAGATCCAGGCTTCAGGACAGGACATATTTATCCATCTCTACATCAGTCCCCAAGTCAGATGCTTGATGTTCAAGGTCTCTCACTGCATTTCACATATGATGACAAGGTTCACAAGTGCAGGCAAATAGGAGACAGGTAAGGCCTTGCACACTTGCCACACACACACACATACACACACACACAGAGCTGCACTGTGCACAAGTACCAAACACGCAGATTTCAAGGTCAAAGAACCATGAACCTCTACACTGGGAAACACAGATATCCCCTCAAGGTCAAGCCACATACACACACACACAGACAGGAGCCAACACTAGGGCAGGATTTGACACAGATCCCACAGATCAAATGACCACACTCTTCCCACTGTTGTTGGAATTGGGCTGGAACTCTGGTGAGCAGAGGGCATGCAGTTGTGGTGGAGGAAGAGCATGAGGAAAACTGAGTGATGTTACCTTTCCCTTTCTTGGGGGGAAAGGTAGAGGGTGAGTCTGGACTCATGTTGTTAGAAATTCTCCATGGGCATGTCACATGTCTTCAGAGCAAAGGAATTGATACATTTTTTACTCTGGACTGTCTTCCAAGATGTTTGTCTATCATGCAGCCTTTCAAGATGGTATCTCCCTCAGAGAAAGTTTGTTTACTGTCCATGATTTAATAAAAGATAGTATTTGTTTACTGCCAAGGACAATAAAAATTATATGTCCCTCCAGAGCAATTTTGTTTGCAATCCAGAATTATAAAGATCATATCTCAGCCAGAGACTAACTTTGGGCAAACTTGCCAGCAGCCCCCTTATGAGATTAAAGATTCCTAAGCTCAGATCCTCAGCTATGGCACAAACCGCTGTGTGCACAGAATCCATCTCTGCTCCTCTGATCACCCCCAGAGACCTTGGGGAGCCAGGTGAACTGGTGTGGATATAAAACCTATGCTGCCTGCTCTGCCATGAGTAGTAAAATCCTGCCTCTGACCCAGGATCTGGTGTGTTCTGCTAGTACCCATGAAACTGGCCAGCTAACATTTGTTTGCAAGGTGGTAAAATCTTAGACTCTTCAGAGTTCTTGACAAATAGCTAGGCACTGAGGCAGCACCTGGCCAGATGGAGCTGAGAGTGGGCAGGGGACCCGCTGGGTTCAGCCACATGGTGGAGGACAGACCAGAACTGAGCTGAAGCCTAGGGGAGAGGTGTAAGCAGTGGAGACGCTGGATCCTTCTCCCCCATGGATCCCTCCAGACACAAAGTCATCCCACCTGCTCCTTGAGAAACTTCCTTTTACCACTCATGTCTCTCCCCCTGCCCAACACACTCTTCCTCTTGGGCTCTCCCTCTGGGGAGAGTATACTGTTCCCTGAGGCACCAGGACTGACCCCAGGTGCCTCACAGCCTTTCAGACACGAGCCACTGCATGCTTGCTCCCTGGATCTTCTCCATCCCCTAGACCCTGGCTCAGACCACATCTCTATTTGGACCATCTCCACATCATCCTCCCTCTCTTCAGGGACTTCCCATATATCTCCTTTCAAACTGCCAGATGCTCTTCTTTCCCAATCATGCCTTCATTTTAACAGCAGACACCAGCATGTCTGGAAACTCATTTTGCATTGTAATTCAGCCACTCAGAGTGTAAGACTCTAGGTTTGGATTTCAGAAATCTCAGTTCTGTGGCTATAAAAGGTAAATGGTTCTTTCAGGACAGACATAGAATGGTGAAGACCACCAGGAGCAGTTTGCTTGCAGTTCCTAAAGCCAGAAATACACTATACACCAGAAATACATCTTACCTCAGGGATATATGAACTCTCCACTCTTTTTTTTTTTTTTTTTAGATTTTTTTTTCTTAGAGAGAGTGCTCATGAGCAGTGGGGCTCTGAGGGTCTAGGCTAAAAGTTGGAGCTGTGCTGTGGAGTTGGAAGGACATGGGGGCACAGGAGCACAGCTCTGGGTCTGGAGAGATGGACAAGCAGTTTGGGAAGGTTCTGGAATTCTGGAGCCATCCCTGGGGTTGTAGATTGGTGGCAGAGACTGGGTGGGGAGACTATGTTGAGAGTAGAGCCAATCACAGGGATCAGGCAGGAGACAAGAAGGCAGCATCTGCAGTAGCATGTGGTGTGGGGGCCAGGTGATTTGAGGAATCACACTGGGGGAAGAGGCTGTGTGGTCTGGGATGTTAAGAGTTTCCAGAACCCCAGCATAAGGATCCCAGAGGGACAGAGGCTGAGAGAGAGAAGCTGTAGTGAGTCCCATGCTGGAGAACCTTCTTAGACCTGCGGTGAGCTTTTGAGGTTGTAAAACATCACTGATTTAGGTAATAGTTCTGGTGGGCTAAGTAGAGCATCTTGGATGGGTTTAGGGTGTTTGGGAGTGAGGGATCCCAGAACTGTGGCTGGAAGCTTTCAGTTTGGCTGAGAGTTGGGAGAACTGGATATTTCCCTGTCACACGGTGACAGAAAGGATGAAGGCCAATGCTAGAAGTGGTCTCTTATGAGCTGTTGGCATTCGAAGAAAGTGGGAGGTCCAGGAACAAGGTTGGGGTCATGGTGGAATGCAAGCAGGGAGAGAGGGGTGAGTGATAGTCATCCTGGGGTGGGGTAAGGGATGGCTCTTTCTGTCTGAAGAGCATGGAAGTCATGATGTGAGGTAATGAGGGGACTTTGGATTCTCTTAGGTGTGGTCTCAGAACCAGAAGGGAAAAGGCAGCAAAGCACTTGAAGATCTAGGGATCCTGGTTCATCTGACCACCCAAATCAGGAGTATCCTCATGCAAAATCCAGTACTTCCTGCAATGGACTATGTAGGTCTCAGGAGGTAGATTCATGCGTCTCAAGGTTCACCTTTGGGGGTCTCAGAGGAGAAAGAGAATGGTTTTCTAGGTTTCCACCATTTTGATTACCAAGGCTGTTCTGAAAAATCAGAGCAACTCATGATGGTCCAGCCTGAGATATGTGTTATAAACTTGATAAGAAATCCTCCTCCTTTCCTATTTGAGTAACTAAAGAAGCTCTTGGTGTATTGAGGGGCACCTGGCTGGGACAGTTGGTAGAGCATGGAACTCTTAATCTCATGGTGGTGGGGTAGGTGAGTTCGAGCCCCACATTGGGGATAGAGTTTACTTTTAAAAAATAATGAAATGTCCTCTTTTAAAAAATAAAATAAGTAAGTAGACATTGTACAACTGAAACTAAAATAGCATAGCATGTTAACTATACAGTAATTTTAAAAAAGTGGGCAGAGGTAAACCCATTTTAAGATCAGAAGAACTGGAGTAGAGGAATATAGTCAGTCAGGGGCCAGAAAACCCACATGCAGATCGGGGGTCCCCCAAGTCACCCTGTGGAGAGACCTTCTGGATCCAGCACCCCATCTCCATCCTGACCCTCATCTACAACCCCCCCAAAAATACCACCTGACCCACCCAACTCAATCCTAACCCAACCCCATACAACCCCAACTCACTAATTTCAAACCAAACCAATTTCTGGACAATGGCCCTTCCACAATGGAGCCTTGGAGTCTAGGATTCCTGGAGAGATGACATCCAACCTTGCTCATCCATCTTTCCACCATGGCTCCCTGTGGTCTTGGGCTCCTTATCAGACACCAGGGCTCAGCCAGATGCCACCCAGACCCCACCCACAAGGGGGCAGGCGTGGGCAGCACTCTGGGTAGTGCAAGTGGTGGGTGAAGTCACACAGGTGGGGCTAGTTTCAACAACATGACCTCATGGTGATTACCTTGTGTCTCACAGCACTTGCTGCATGATGCCTGAAACAGCCCACAGTTGCCCTTGGGCATTGTGTTTATGCAGACTGCATTCACACCCACATGGAGCTGTGTAGGCAGATGGCTATGCACAAGTTGAGTGTGGGGTAGACAAAAAGACCAAAGTGTAAACAAGCTGGGCTCTCTCAACCCTATGGGATGTTGGAGTTCCACTTACCTGCTCTTAACATCCTAGAGCCACAGTCATGCCCTGCCTCTCAGATTCCTTGCAGTCCTGAGGCAAACACACATGGGCTCTAGCCCCATGACTCCAGTGCATCCTTCCACATAGTATGGGAGTTGGGAAATGTCCCTTATCCTGTTCCCCAAACTAGAAGTTCAGGTCCCCTATCTCCCACAACATCCAGGAGCCAACCCCCAGACTTCTCCATCCCCAGATCCAGCTTCATGCCGTCCTGACCTCCCCAGTCAGGCCTCCTCAGGACCCTAAGTCCTGCACCTGACACAGCCTTTGGCAGTGGGCCCCATGCAGCACATCATGTGGGGAGATGAGGGAAGCAACACAGTTAAATGTCCACACATTGAGGGTCATTTGCCAGAGCTGGGAGTGGAGCTCACACTCCTCACCTTCCGGGACCTTGTCACCATCCTGGGTCTCTGGGAAAGTGAGTGGAAAATCCCTCAGGACAAGAGCATTTTCCTATATTGTTACCACTTCCCTGTGCCCTGCTCTACCTACATATTATTCATATATGCTGTTCCTGCAACTTCTCCAGAAGTCTTTTTTTTTTAAGATTTTATTTATTTATTTGACAGACAGGGCACAAGCACAAGCAGGGGGAACAGCAGACAGAGGGAGAAGGAGAAGCAGGCTCCCTGCTAGCAAGGAGCCTGATGAGGGGCTCCATCCCAGGACCCTGGGATCATGACATGAGCCAAAGGCAGACGCTTAACCCACTGAGCCACCCAGGTGCCCCCAGACATCTTTGGTTTTTTTAAGCAATGCTCTTCCTCTAGGTTGTACAACTGCTGCCTATTTTTCCAGAAATTTCCCCCACCTCCTTTGACCTCATTAGTTATAGACTCCTGTGTGTGTGTCTGTGTGTACACGTGGGTGCGTGCACATGTTCAGGTCTTAACTGTCCACATATATGTTGCTAAGGTCAGAGCCATACACACAGAGACATGTATGTTAGGGCAGGATTTGCATATCCAGGTCAAATGACCACGTTCTGCCTGGTCAGGCTGGGGAAACATGGATGTGGTCAGCAAGATTTATATGGAAGGAGGAAAAGCTTGTCCTGCAGAAAATGATGGAGGGTATGTTGTAAACAGTGTTGGAATAGAATTCTCCATGGACTCCCATGTTTCTGCATGTTTTCTGAGCGAAGGAATTAACATATTTTGCCTACATAGGAGTTTTGTCTAGCAACCAGTCTTGCAAGATGGTTATTTCCTTCAGAGCAGTTTGTTTACTGTCCAGGACAATAAAGATGTCTCTCAGAAAAAAAAAAATCTGTTTCTTGTCCTAGCTAATAAAGATACCATTCTGCTCTCATAAAGATTTATCTGTTGTCCAAAAAATAAATATGCCTCCAGGACAGATCTGCTTATAGCTCAGATTAATAAAGATAATATCTCTCTCCTGAGCAAGGATTGTGCAGATTTCCTGCTGCCTCTGATGAGATTGTGGATTTCTAAGCTTGTTTTCCTCCATTGAGGTAAAAAAAAAACACTGTGTCTGCAGCATAAACCTAGAAATGGGGACTCCCGCAACTCCATAAAGAACCTATACAAAAATCTTGCAGATCACATTGGTTAATAGTGAGAAACTAGATTCTTTCCCCCTGTGACTGCAAACAGGGAAAGGGTGTTTTTTCTCATGTCTCTTATTCAACATTACACTGGAAGTCCTAGCTAATGCAATAAGAACCCACCACCAAAAAAAGGAAATTAAAGGTATACTAACTAGAAAGGAAAAACTAAGAAGGTCTTTGCTCCCAGATGACATGATTGTCTATCTATAAAGCCACAGAAAAAATTGACAAACCTCATGGAATTAATAAGCAATTACAGCAAGGTTCTATTAACCCTAAAAATAAAACTGTAAATTATTTTACCAGCAACATGGGTTTATTTAGGAATACCAGAGAATTGCAATTTGAGACAAGCAACCTATGGCAAAACCATAGGCAAGTCCAGAGAACACAGGGTAGGAATGCTCTTTTATAGAGGAAAGGAAAGAGTTGGAGGGGCTGTTATGAACAAAAAGTCCACTGGAGTAACTGGGAGTTTGCAGGGCAGTGGCTTCTCATTGGCTGAGTTGTGATGGTCCTTCACTGGTGGGGGTGTTGCCCAGAAAGGAGAAAATCTTTCTTTTTCTTGCTGGGTTAGTAAAATATATGCTTCTTCTTATTGAAAATGTAAGGTATGTCTCTTCTTGTTGGTGTCTGCAACTGACAAATGTTAGAGCATCAGAGCTCCCCCTTCTGGCCCCAGACTCCATTTTAAATTGCCTTTTATTAATTTTTCAGTTGCAAAATGCAAGGCTAGTATCTAGAAGTCAACTGTCTTTTTACATAACAGCAATGAACAGTAGGAATTTGGAATTAAAAACACAATGCCATTTACATTAACACTCACAAAAATGAGATCTTAGGAACTAATCTAAGAAAATGTAAGATCTATATAAGGAAACTACCAAACTTGATGAATGAAATCAGAGAAGGTCTAAATAACTGGAGAGAGATTCTATGTTCATGGATAGGGACACTCAATATTTTGAGATGTCAGTTCTTCCCAACTTGATTTATAGATTCAATGAAACCCCAATCAACATCCCAGAAAGTTACCTTATGGACACTGACAAACTGATTTTAAACCTTATATGGAAAGGCAAAAGTCCCAGGACAGCCAGCAAAATCAGGAAAAGAAGAAGAAAGTTGGAGAACTGACACCATGTCAAGACTTACTATAAAACTACAACTATCAAGAGAGAGTTGTTAGTGAAAAAATAGATCAGTAGAATGGAATAAAGAGTCAAAAAAAAAAAAAAAGATCCACACAAATATAGTCAGCAGACTTTTGACAAAGGAGCAATGGCAATTCACTGCTGAAAGTCATAGTCCTTTCAACAAATATTGTGGAAACATATTAGACATCCACAGGCAAAAAAAAAAAAAAGAGAATCCAGACTAAGATTTTACCTTTTCACAAAAACTGATGCAGAATGGATTATAAATGTAAAACAAAACCATAAAACTGCTAGAAGCTAACACAGAAGAAAATCAAGGTGACTTGGGGGTTTGTGATAAGTTTTCAGATACAATAACGAAACATGTTCCAGGAAAGAAAACCATGATTAAGTTGGACTTTAGGAAAAGTAAAACTTCTGCTCTATGAAAGACACTATCAAGAAAATAAAAAGACAGGGGCGCCAGGGTGGCTAAGTCGTTAAGAGTCTGCCTTTCGCTCAGGTCATGGTCCCAGGGTCCTGGGATCGAGCCCCACATCGGGCTCCCTGTTCAGTGGGGAGCCTGCTTCTCCCTCTCCCTCAGCTGCTCCCCCTGCTTGTGTTCCCTCTCTAGCTGTGTCTCTCTCTGTCAAATAAATAAATAAAATCTTAAGAAAAAAAAAAAGACAAACCACAGACTGGGAGAAAATATTTGCAAAACACATATCTGATAAAGGACCTGTATCCAAAATATAGAAAGAACTCTTAAAATATCAACAATAAGAAACAAACAGTCCATTAACAAACAACCAGAAGATCTGAATAGACACCTAACCAAAGAAGATAGAGGACAAATGACAGATACCATATAAGCAAACAAAAAGATGTTCAATATCATCTGTGTACAGGGTCGAATTGTGTCCCCAAAACAACATGTGTGTAAATTGTAACCCCAGGTACCTGTGAATGTAACCTTATTTGGAAATAGAATCTTGAGACAAAATCAAAGAATACTAAGGATTGCAATCACAAAAAGCTAGGAAGAGACAAGGAAGGATTCTTTCCAGGAGCCTTCAGAGGATCGTGGCCCTGCCAGCAACTTGATTTAAGTCTTCTAACATCCAAACTATGAAAGGAGAAATTTCTGCTGTTTGAAGCCACCCAATTTTTGGTCCTTTCTTATGGCAGCTCCAGGAAACGAACACAAGGCTTACTTTGCCTTTCAGTCCTCCTCCATCACCACTGGGAGATTCACTCACTGCAGCAATGGGGCTTCATGGTCTGGGACACAGAACAGATAGCTCAGAGAAGGCAAATAGAGATAAGATGTTCAGAGGCAGACCCATGGGAGGTCACCCTCCAGCATCTGACCCCATCCATCTGACCATGGATGGATGTCCCAGGGGTCAAACACCAGGAGTTTGTCACGGAAGGTGTTTGACTCTGTGGCTGATGTTTTTGGCTTCATGAGCATGAGAGTGTTGGCTTTTCTAATTTCCCAATTTGTGCACACATGCATGTGTGTGAGCATGCGCGCGCGCACACACACACACACACACAATCAGTTATCTCTAACATGGGAAGGTCAGAAGCCAGGCACCAGACCCAAGGCATTCTGTACGTGGTCATCATGTAGGTACCCTGCTAGAAAGATGGGGACTCACCCAAGGACTTTTAGCCCAGGTTCCACAAGTTCTCCTTCTCTCCCCATTCTCCTTCCTCCAGGAAGTCACTAGGCAGGGAGGGTTGTCTGACATTGAAATCATGGCCCAGAGACATGGAATGTAGGAGAACAGCAAGCCAGAGTGTGAGAGGGAGAGGGAGAAATGCAGAAGAAGCTGGAGAGAGTGACTTCGGCAAGACAGAGCTGGGCACTGGCTCCATTCAGCTCCACATCCAGAATTAGAAGGAGGGGGAGAGATGGACTCAAAAACGGACAGACACAGAGAGAAACAGAGTCAGACATGGAGTCAGAGAGATAGAGAGACTGAGTTAGAGATGGACACACACAGAGGACCACAGTCCAGGAGGCAGAGAGGGAGGGAAACCTCCAGAGGGTGATGGAGGCACAGGACCTGAGAGACAGAAAGTCCAGTAGATGCACCACAGGGCTGTTCATGGGGCCACCTCTGGACTCCTGGGTCCTATTCTTGGCTGAGCCCCTGCCTTCTTCCTCCTTGGTGGGGTGAGGATTCATTGATGAGCGTCTTGGATTGGATATGTCTCCATGGCCAGCAGACACATTCAAGGTGCCATGATTTTTAAGCTAAACTCTGGGGCTGCTCCGATCCCAGACCCAGGTGAAGGAGCCAGGAGAGAGGTCAAGAGTAGGAACACAAAGAGAGACCCCTGAACCAGTCCCTAAGGCCACTGATCTCTCTCTCTCTCATCTATCAATCAATCTATCTATCTTTATCTCTCTTATCTCTTGTTTTCAGTGTCTCTGTTTCTGATCGATTACTTTTGACCTTACAGGAGGGTCATTCCTGCCTCCTCTGCCCTTACCTGCACACTCCCCCAGTGAGGTGCCAATGCTGCTGAGTGCCCTACTCCCCAGCACCACAGTAGAGAGTGGACATCTTTTACAGCTCCCTCATCAAACTGCGAGAATCGTTCTGGGGTATTTGCCTATGATCAGAACCTGTGGCTCTTAGGGCATATGGATACTCAACTTGACTAGTTCTCCAGGTTAGTCTCTACCATGACTGTCCTGGTCCACAGGCTCACTAGCAGCAGATGGAAGGTTCTCTCCATCAGTTCCTGGGGTTACTTAGCTTCTAATGTTGGCAGTCTGTGAGGTGTGAGAGGATGTCTCCCTCTTTTACCTTGCACTTATCATGAGTGATTTCGAGCATCTCTCAAATGATTGTTAGCTCTTTCATTTTCCCTCTGTGCACCACTTGTTCATACTGCTGCTCGTTTCTCTATAGGACAAGCCATCCCTTTTGTTGCCCATGTGCAGGAGAGTCTGGTATATTCTAGATATTGATCTCTCATGTGTTGGGGACATAATCACTCTTTCCTTTCATTCTGCCAGCTGCTTATTTACTTAGCCCACCACGTCCTTCCGTGAACAGAAGTCTTTAATTTCAAGATAATGAAATCCATAATGTTTTTGCCTTAAGTCTGTGTCTTTGGCATCATGGCTAATATCCTCCCTTGTCCCTCCTTTACAAAGATATTCCTCTACATTTTCATGCCCTTGCCCTATGTTTGTTTCTGTCTCTTCTGTGTCTCCTGTAAATATCTTTCTCTTTATTTTTTTAAGGATTTTATTTATTTGTTTGAGAGAGAGAGAGAATGAGAGAGAGAGAGAGAGAGAGCATGAGAGGGGGGAGGGTCAGAGGGAGAAGCAGACTCCCGGCTGAGCAGGGTGCCCTATGCGGGACTCAATCCTGGGACTCCAGGATCATGACCTGAGCCCAAGGCAGTCGCTTAACAAACCGAGCCACCCAGGCGCCCCATCTTTCTCTTTATGATCTCATTCTCCCTCTTTCCCTCCATGCCTCCCTCATGCCTCTTCTTTCTGCTCATTTCTCCATCTCTTCCTCTCTCTCTTTCTGGGCTTTTTTCCCCCTTCACTCTTCAATGGTATTGTAGTAAACAGTATGTGATCTGGATTCAGGCTCCCTGGATTCAGCTTGCCACCTGTGTGGTTTGGGATAATATGAAATATTCATGGGAGCCTACAAAGTTCTAGCCCACTGCTTGGCACATACTGGGTACTTAATGAACAGGAGCTGTGATATGAACCATCAGGGAAGACTCTCTTCCTGTTTCCCTCCATGTCCCCTCTCTCTGTGTCTCTACTGTCTTGTTTAGTCTCTCTCCATCTTTGTTACTTGTATCTCTAACTCAGCTTCTATTTTCCCCTGTGTCCCTGTTTTCTCTGTGTGTGCCTGTTGCTGTCTCTTTTTCTTTCACTGCCTTGCATGAATTATAATCCTTACTTATTAAACACTTTCCCCATTGGTACGAATATAACCATTATTTATTTTTCCATTCTCCCGGAAATAAGCATGAGTGGCTTCTAGTTTGGGGCCATAATGAATATGCTGCTGTGAACCTTTATGTACAAGATATTTTATGAAAATAGGTAAGTATTTCTGTTGAGTGTATACCTAGGATTGAAATTGACATGGTGTGGCATGTGAATATTTTCAGCTTTAATATATATATAGACATTGCCAAAAAGTTTTCTAAAGTGGTAGAACCAATTTACACTCCCTCCATCACTATATGGAGGCTCATAGACAATGGCATATTGTCTAAGAAAAATTTTGGTGCATACGGCCAAATTGTTCACATAAATTAATGTTCTAGGTTCTCAATTCTTTCCCTCCTTTATTTCTGTCATTTGTGTTGCTCTTGAGATACCTGATGCCAGTCAGATCTTATTTCTTTCTATGTGATCTGCTCTTTCTCTCTGGGATACTAAGTACTTATTCTGTGTCAATGATATTTTTAACTTTTTGTTTCTAAGCTTTTCTGTCTGTCTTCTCATTGGTACACTATGGATCCTACCAGTCTGAGGTCTTTCAACCATTTTATTTATTTATTTTTTAAGACTTTATTTTTACGCAATCTCTACACCCAACCTGGGGCTCAAATATACAACCCCGAGATCTAGGGTACCACATGTCACCCACTAAGCCAGCCAGGTGCCCCTCTTTCAACCATTTTAAACCTTATAAACCCTATGTCCCACATTTTCCCACATATTTCCTCTTTTTTATTTCTCTCTTTCTCAGACCTTAATTCAGCATCTGTACTTCCAGTATCCAACTCTCTTAGAATTTCTTTAAACTTTTTCCTTCTCCTTCATTCTACTCTCATAAGTCATTTTTGTGTTCTTCAGTCTAATCAGTTCATTATTGTGTATTCCATGCTGCTACTTTTCTGTAATGATTTTTCACTTTTTACAATGATTACATTTCTCCTACCTAATATTTCTCTTTGGTTTTATTTTATGTTTTCTTGTTCTCCTTCAATATCCTTAATATCTTCTCTTATCTCCAGCAATGTTTGTTAGGCTAATTTTTAATTCAATCTAAAATCCACTGGCTTTTACATTTTTGTAATGATCATGCTCATCAAATGTCCCTTCATGTACATGAAAGTCCTGAAAACAAGATGCAATAGTATGTGCTGTCTTGATATCTTATCACTGCAAGGGCCTCAGAAGATCTAAGCACAGGATCCCCTGCTCTTGCCAGATACGACTCCCACCCAACGGGAAAAGCTGCTCCCCTGGCCAGCTCCTCCGTGTGCTGCATGAGCTGCATTCTAGAAGGTCTTCACCCGAACGTCTTTTACTTCTCTGCCAGCCTGCAACATTAGGAAGTGAGACAATAACATCCTCCCAGGATAACCAGAGTTCACATCACCCTCTTGTTACTACAATGCCTGCTTCCCACAGTCCCTGCCTCTTCCTGCTGATCCTGAGAACAGCACCATGTCACCTGCATGATGTGCAGTGCCCTCTTTCTCCAGGCTGTGAATATATATGGCTGATAAACTACCAACCATCTCATCTGTCCAGTGCTGTGTGTGGTGTGTTCAGCTATCCTCATAACCCTAGGGTAGGAATCTCTCCCTTATCAATGGTGTGAAGAGGAAGTGAATAGAACAATCACGGTGTCCCCATTGAGCTTGGTGTCTTTCCTCACACCTCCTCCTACTTCTGGCTCCCCATCCTAGAGATGGTTCTACTGTGCATTCAATCACCAGTCCAAATGAGATCTCCAAGTGCTTTCCTCACCCCTCCATTTCCTCACCATCTGTGCAGTAAAAGGTTAATTCAGCAGACCTGTGGTGCTCAAACCATGCATAGTCCGAAGAAAGGACTTGCCCTTGAGTGGCTTCTGGAAGATAACATCTGATGTCTTGGAATATTCCACCTGATAAGAGTGCCTTAGCCTACCTGGTGTCTTGAGCCATGCCAGATAGTTTATGCTACCAACGTGATTTACGGTGAATGCCTGTTTTTGTACACCTGGGCCTGGGCCATGCTGTATCACTTGGACCTCTGGAGAGACGGGAGATTGAGTGGTCAGGGTCCATCATGAAGGCACTCCATGCTAATTATACTGACCCCCTCTATAACTCTGGACACCAAGGCTGGGATGAGCTTCCCTGGTTAGAAATACTTTGTACTTGTCACACATTGTTGCTGGCAGAATCAAGTGCTGTCCATGCAACTCCACTGGGAGAGACAACTGCAGATTTGTCCCTGAGTTCTCCACATTTCGATTGTTGATTCCTTTGTTGATTTTGATGTGTATCGTCATTGTAATAAAACATATAAACCACAGTATAACATATAAAACACAGTATGACAGTCACTCTAAAAAAACATATAAACCACAGTATAACAGCCTTTCTGAGTTCCTTGAATACTCTAGGAAATCATTGAATCTGAGGGTGTTTGAGGGCACCTCTAACATACCCCCCATAGTAATTCAGCTTCCAGGGACTTCAGTCTCTTCCCTTAGTCTGTCCGCCCACAACACAAAGCTGACCCTACTGCTCCTCTACTAACAATTTCTCTAGGGCTTCCCACGGCCTCTAGGACAAAGTGGGTTGTTCTAAGTTTCATCCTTGCTGTGTTTGTCTGGTATGCCCTGCTTCCAACTTCTGTTCCTTGCTCTGTGGACAGCATCTACCACCTGTCACTGTCCCCTCTCTCAGAGTGGACACACATCCCTCTTCATCTCACCATCACCACAGAGAACATGGACATCCACCTGCTTATGTGTGTCCTTGCAGAACCTATGTGAGATGTCTGCGGACATTGCCAACATTCCTGGGGTGGGAGATTGCCAAACTGTCCCCATTTGAGAACCACTGGAGTACACCTATCTCTGCCCCTCCCTTTCCCTCCCACTCTTTGGCTCCATATGGGTGGCCTGCTCCCCAGCCCAAGGTCGGCATCCCCATCCCTCCCCAGACCTCTTCCCTCTCTCTGCCCTCCCCCTTCATCTGACCTCCTCCCTTCCCTCTCCTGCTCACTCCCCTCCCACCTCCCCCCCCAAACACAACCCCCTTCCTCTTCCCCTCCCCCTCCCTCTCCCTCTACCCCTTCTTCTACGGCCCCCACCAGGCTCTAGCTGAAACCAGCCCTTCCCTGTGTCCCCCTACAGTGGATTATTGTCCTGGAGGGAGGGCTGGGCACATGAGAACCCCGCCCCCCACACACACATGTTCAAGAGATCCTTTCTTTTTCTCTGGGGGTCCCCCTCAGTCTCATCCTGGGGGTGCTCAGCAGCGATGGGGGAGAGGGAGTGAGGCAGAGACCCAGAGAGAGATAGAGATGGGGCAGAGAGATGGAGGGTGAGACCTACAGTGACAGGGAGGCAGCAGAGGGACCCAGAGGTGGACAGACACAGGGAGACACACAGAGACACCTAGACCAAACAGAAAGAGAGAGACAACAGGGATAAATCATACTCAGATAGATAGACACATAACAGAGCCAGTTACTGAGAGACACAGAGACACAGTTACAGGGAGACACAGGAAGACACAGGAGGCTGCCAGGGGAGGGCTTCCCTGGGGTTGTCCCTGCCATTCTCCATGGGACCCAGACCAGTACCATCTTTGTTTCCCTCAGTCCCCCAGCCTCCCCTGAGGTGAACCCAGGGTCGGTGTCCAGTTGTTTATTCCTGTGGGAGCACAGACACCCCCTCCCCACACACCTTGCTCATACTCACTTGTGTGAGCAGTGGGCAGCTGTGAGCACCCACTGTGGGTGCACCAGGACGCCCCCGCAGGCAAGGCTACCATCATGGTCCACAGCCACCTGCCAGGGTTTGGAATGCTTCTTAAAGTCCCTGCCTCCTGTGATCCGGGGATGGTCCTAGGGCGTAACATCTATGGAAGAGGTACTGGGTCAGGGCAGGTGGGAGGTGGCAATTGGGTTGGGAGGACCTGGGCTAAGAAAGACTCCTGCGCTATGGGGTTGGAGGGACATGGGGACAGAGGAGCAGGGCAGGGGGTCTTGGGAGATGGGCAAGAGGTATGGAAGGGCCTGGAATTCTGGAGCCATCCCTGGGATTGTAGGCTGGTGGCTGGTCTTGGGTGGGAAAACTTTATGCTGAAATAGAGCCCACCCCAGGAATCAGGGCAGGAGACAAGAAGGCATCTGGAGTAGGCATCAGGTATGGGGGTTGAGTGTGTTGGGATATTTGGGGTCTTTGACTGAGGGAGAGAAGGTGGTGGAAGCTGTGGATTCTGTGAGAATAAGCATTCTCCAAAGCACAGAGAAGAGCCCCATGTAAGAAGGTCTGAGGCTGGGATATGAAGCCCAAGAGGGTAGGGCTCCCAGGCTGAGGAAATGGTTAGAGACTGGCTTAAGCTTTCAAAATTTTGTAAAGGATGCAGATTTAAGGAATCAACTCTGTGGAAGACCTGGCAGTTGTGGTTGGGGGTTCTGCATATTTGTCTAGGGAAAGGCTGAGACAGTGTCTCCAGGGTCTGGTGAAAGGTAACGGGATCTCCAGATTCCCAAAGGGTCAGAGGGCTCCAGGTTGCCCACTGGTTGCTTTCTGTCTTCTCACTCAAGCTTGCGGGTAACCGCCTGCCTGCAAGCCTCCAAGCCGGTGCCCCTGGGGGGAGCATAATCTCACAAGTGCAATGACCCAAAGCAACAGCGGGCTGCATCAGGCATCAGCCACAACCGTGCTGAGGGGCGCGGTCGCCACCACAGCGTCGTTTGGCAGCAAGGAGCCAGTAGCAAGTGCCTCACCAATCCCGGGCCTCCTCCTTTAGTGCGGCCCATGCCTGCCCCCTGTGGCTGCTCCCTGCGTGGCACCTGGCTGAGCCCTGGTGTCCCATGAGGAGCCCAAAACCTCAGGGAACCGTGAGTTGGAAGGTGCCTGAGAAGAGCCAGATGCCCACAGTCCATGAAACCTACACTCTTTGGCTTCTGGGCTGAAGGACATGAACTTATGGGTCCACTCCAAGTCCACCGGCCTCCCCCGTGACTCTCCTCCACCATGGGACATTGTGCCAATGCCACCTCATGGGCTGGGTCATCATCGACCCAAATAATATATGCCAGACTACTTCATCAAGTGCATCCAGAACACCTGGGTCTGAAGGAGGAGGAGGCTGGGGACTGACACCTCTCGGTCCCAAGGGGGGGGGACTGAGGAGCCAGATGATGCCGCCCACAGCCGTGTCCCTCCATTGCCCATAGCCAGGAAGCCAAATGATCTCCACCGTATGGACCTCAAACTCTTGTCTAACGACATGTGTGTCAGACATCATGTACAGAGGGTGACTGACTTCATGCTGTATGCTGGGAACTTGGAGGGCAACAGGGACACCTGCCCGGTGGGCCTACCTCTCCCCCTCAGCCACCTGGCCTGGGGGAGGGGACCCAGATTCAGGCCGGGGGTGCGAGGGTTAACCAGGCATCAGTCCCACTGCCCAGCTGTAGCCCCGCCCCCCAGGGCCTCAGGCCTTGCCCTATCCCACACCCCCATCCAGGCACCACCTGCACCTCAGTCTTCCACATCACAATTCATCCCTTCCTC
>NC_138384.1:46701688-46734404 GCF_054177405.1 Leptonychotes weddellii | reverse complement strand
ACCTCGCCCATCCCCCCCCCGCCGGCTCCGCCCCCTCCCCCTGCCCTCCCCCACCACTCCTCATCGCCACCGGATAACCCAACCCGGCTCTACCCCTGCTTGCCCCCCTACCCGGACTATGGGGCCCCGCCCCCCTAAGGGTACCGCTCCACACACACACCCCAGGACCGCCCCTTCCCACAGCGCTTCCCAACCCGTCTACACACAGTAGGGCGCAATAAAGATTTGTTGCTAGACTCTAGACCTCCAAACTGGATTGTGAGAGCTATAGATTCCCGTCCCCCCAAACACACACACACACACACACACATCTTCCCCCAAGGCACAGGTGCTTAGCTGGCCCTGCACGTGCGCACATTCCCCCACATACACGCTCTCCAGGGCATGCATGACCTAACATAGCTGGAGTGGACATCACCACAAACACACCCAGCTACAACATGTACATATCACACCCGAGTGCCAGAGCGACCGCGCACCACAGCATCAACCACCCCCCACAGGGGCCCGAGGATGCTCAGATCTCCAGCTCACACGCACCCAGACACAGACACACACACAACTGTCAGGAGTCGTGTGCATGAAGCACCATCACACCCACCCACCTCACCATCCCTCTCACAGATCTGCACACGCCCATTTAGATGCACAACACTGTGCCATAGCCCCCCCTCCACAGCTGACATTTCTTGAGCCCTTCATATGTGCCATGCTCTGCTCTGGATTTACTCATCAACTTCTCCTACCAATCCTATGGGCTATGGACTTTCACCATCCCCATTTTCCAGAGGGGGAAACTGGGGCACAGAGAAGCTAAGTACCTTGGCGCCCAAGGTCACCTAGCCATAAAGAGGTGGTACCGAGGATCAGGGACAGGCAGGCCGGCTCAGTCTTTATACCACTGTTGTTCACTACTAGGCACACCATCGCTGCATGTCTTCCTTCATTGCACACAGACACTCCCAAGGTCTCCTCAAAGCTCGGGTCTCTGGTGCCCGGGACATACCAGAGAGACAGGGCAGGTCCCATAGGGCAATGGTGAGAGTGTCCCCAGAGCCCAGGCGCCTACCCTTCTTCCAGCTCCACCAGCGCCTCCAGGGCGGCCAGCTGGAGCACAGGCCCCTGCAGAGGGCAGTTCTGAGACACCTCTGGCCGCATCTCCAGCTGTGGGCTCCAGCGTACCGAGGTCTGAGCCAGCCCAGCCCCGGAAGGCCTCGCTCCGGATGCATACCCATCAGCCCAGGTGGGGAGCACCCGGGCCCGGGGAGAGAACAGCTGCCCACACTGCCACCAGCAGCGACAGAGGCCGTGCACCTCTCTACAGTTTACAAGGCCTTTCCTAGCCTGTGCATTATCTCTTGAGGCCTCTAGCTGCTAGTGAGGGGTCCCCAGGCCCCTAATAGGCAGCCAAAAGGGCCAGGGGGTAAGCAGCCTGCCCTCATGTCACACTGCCTTCTGCTTTCTTGGAAAAGGGAAGGCTGGATGAATGGATTTCCAAGACCCCTCCTGGGGCTCCCAGCAGCTGAGGGCCGATGCCCCTGCTTAGAGCCAGAAGCCTTGGCTAGCATCTGCCACGCTGATGACCTCCAGCAGGCTGCGCTGTCCCTTCTCTGAGCCTCAGTTTCTTCCCTTGAAGAGTGGGCCCTGCAATCCCTGGCTGCTGAGCTCCATGTTCACTGGCACAACCAGCCAGGCCCCGGCTGGGAAAGCCCTGCATGACTCACAGGTCTGGCACAGAGTGGGCAAAGCCTGGCCTCCTGCTTCCCTTGCCTCTGCAGCTTCTCTCCCACTGCCCTCACCACCTCCACCCTGGCGACCACCCCGCCCCCACCATGCCCCTGTGCCCCTGCCCCGGGGAACGTGGGGTGCCACCTAAACACAGCGGTCAAGTCTTCAGTCTTTGGCTAAGCTGTTACCCCACCAGGAATGGCTATTTCCTTCCTCACTGAGCAGACTGATTGAGAACCTACTATGTGCTAGGTTGGCCCTGTTCTAGCTCCGGGGATGCAGCAATGAACAAGAATGCCTGCCTTCGTTGGCAGGAGACAGTCAGCAAACAAGAAAATGAACAAACAAGACAATCCAGTCTTGATTATATCAACACGATAAAATGGGGTGTTAACTTGTAGAAGTGCAGTTTCTTTGGATATGATAGAGAAGGCCTCACTGAGCTGAGACCTTAATAATGAGAAGGAGCTGGGGGAAGAGCATCTAGAAGGAGGAAAAGTCGAGTGCAAAAGCTCTGCGGTAGGAAGGAGCTTGGCATTCAGGAACCAGTGAAGAGGCCGGTGTGGCAGGAGCCTGGGGGCAAGGGGAGTGGGGGTGATGAGCTTGCAGAGGTGCCAAGGGCCCATCCTTCCCAGCCCCCCGCTGGGCAGGCCAGGCTTGTGCTGAGGACAGGGTTTGGCTTCCCTCCTGCATATGATGGGAAGCTGGGGGAGCAGGGGAGTGGGGAGTGACGTGATCTGATTTATGGTTTGGAAGCATGGCTCGCTGCCGCAAGCAGTGTGGATTGGAGGGGCTCGGGAGAAAGGAGGGGGAGAGCCAGGAGGAGGTGACTGCAGTGGTCCAGGCCGGAGCCGAGGCACTTGGCTGAATGCTCAGAGCTCCATGCACCCAGCCCTGCGTCTGTCTACTCCACCTCCCAGAGGAAGCTTCCTTGACCACCACCCACCCACCCACCCTTCCTCCTCCCTTCTGCCCTACTGTCTGCCTGTCTGTGAGCAGCTGGAGTCCCCAGCATTGCCCCACCCAGAGCCTGACCTGCAGGAGGCTTCCAGGAAAGTACAGCAAATGAATCCCAGAGCCCCGCCTTCTAGAGTTGCATACACAGTGACATGCATGCTCTTCATATGTGTCCCCACAGACAGGCACACACACTCATTTTCATCTTGGGGCAAAGGCTTGAGGCCAGGATGGGAGATCTGGGGGCAGGAGGCGCCCTAGAGCCTGTGAGTCGTGGAAAGCCTCCTCCAGCAGGGTGCGTGGGCGATGGTGGCCACAGGGTAATAAAAAACCTTATGGAGACCATGCAGTCTCCCTGCTCCCGAGGAGTGGCCAGGAGGAGGAGCAGGGAGCAGGGCCAAGCCCCAAGAACCCCCTGAGGGCAAAGGTTGTGTCCCCAGGATCCCTTGGAGAGCCAACTCCATCCTTTTTTGGCCATCTGAGCTTTTGGCCATGGTGGAAGGAAAGGGCAGGGCGGAAGTGAGCTCTGGAAAGCGGAAAGAGGGGGGTATGTGGGGAGACCCAAGGCGGGATCCAGGCTTTGGAACGTTAGAGGTTTCCGGCCACAGAAGCAGGGCCTCAGGGGAGCCAAGAGAGGCGGGGAGAGACACACACACAGAGGAGCAGAGACCAACAGACGAACAGACGAGTGGACAGAGACAAGAGCTGGGAGAAAAGGGATCAGAGAGAAGCTGGGAGAGGCAGGAACCAGGGGCTAGTGATTTGCACGCACTCCAGTCCCCAGAGACATCCCTCTGCAGCCTTGGGTGCTGCAGAGCCCAGCCTGATGCAGGCAGCCTGGCTGCTTGGGGCCCTGGTGGTCCCTCAGCTCCTGGGCTTCAGCCATGGGGCTCGAGGAGCAGACAGGGAGTGGGAGGGAGTCTGGGGAGGCGCCCAAGAGGAGGAGCGGGAGCGGGAGGCCCTGATGCTGAAGGTGAGTTGCTTAGGACTCTGATGGGGAACTGTGAGCGTTGGGGGGAGGGTATTCCAGGGTTAGGGAAATGGGCAAGGGAGAGTGATGGGGCAGGCTCAAAGGATGGGGATGATGGATTCAGACAAGGGACTCAGGGGCAGAGCTCACTGCTGTAAAGTGGTGGCTGGAGCGCGTGGGGCGTCAGAATGCAGCTGGGTTGGCCCTAACATCCCTTCCCTGCCTCAGCATTTGCAGGAGGCCCTGGGGCTGCCCGCTGGGAGGGGGGACGAAAACCCTGAGGGAACCCCTGAAGACGAAGAGACCTGGGGGACGCAGGAGGACGGTCAGGGGGAGGAAGAGGAGGAAACAACGCAAACCCCCTCTTCTGGCCCTAGCCCCTCTCCCACCCCTGAAGATACCGTCACTTATATCCGTGAGTAATCATTAGCTCCGCCCTGCCCCCAGGCCTCCGCGGTCATTTTCTCAAAAATGAACCGTCCTTTCACTGCCCGGGACCTTTCAATGGCCCAACGCCCAGCCGATGCCCCCACGTCCCTGGGAGCTCCGGGGGCCTGGTCTTGCCTCCCAAGAGCCCGGGGCCACCGGCCCCTACCTTCCAGAAATCCCGAGCGCCGCCCACCCCAACTCTGCCCGCAGAAGCCCTAGATCCCTCCAGGCCCTTTGGTCCCCCAGCTCCGTTCCCTGGGTTCCGTCCAGCGTGCTCCCTGTCTGCCCGCAGTGGGCCGCCTGGCCGGCTTGGACGCAGGCCTGCACCAGCTGCACGTCCGTCTGCACGCGTTGGACACCCGCGTGGTCGAGTTGAATCGGGGGCTGCGGCAGCTGCGGGAGGCGGCAAGCGACACCCGCGACGCCGTGCAAGCCCTGCAGGAGGCGCAGAGCCGCGCGGAGCGCGAGCATGGCCGCTTAGAGGGTGAGTCCGCGCCGCGCCGGGCAGGGAAAGTGGGACGATCCGGGTCAAGTGGAGGACTGGTGGCGGGAGGGGGCCCAGAAACATCTGAAGAGACGTGAGGACCCAGGGTGTTAGGGACGAACGGGTTCCTAGAGATGTGCAGGGTGTTGGCTTATGGGGACTTAGAGTAGCGGGGAGGGTGAATGCGGAGAGTAGGCGCGCGGAGGGGGAGGCCCGCTCCCTACCGCGCGGTGGAGCGTACCCGACTGGGGCCGCGCCACGCCCCTTACAGTCCGGGTCCGGCAGTCTGGCCCCACCCGCAGCGGTCCTAACTCTCCGCCTCTTTGCTCCCCGTGGCTCTGACCCCGCCTCCTCCCAGCCCGGCCCCGGAGGCTTCGACCCCGCCTTCTCCCCGCCCCCGGAGCCCCTAACTCCGCCCCTCCCCGCCCGCAGGCTGCCTGAAGGGGCTGCGCCTTGGCCACAAGTGCTTCCTGCTATCGCGCGACTTCGAGGCGCAGGCGGCGGCGCAGGCGCGTTGCGTGGCACGGGGCGGGAGCCTGGCCCAGCCCGCGGACCGCCAGCAGATGGAGGCGCTCACTCGCTACTTGCGCGCGGCGCTCGCTCCCTACAACTGGCCGGTGTGGCTGGGCGTGCACGACCGGCGCTCCGAGGGACTATACCTCTTCGAGAACGGCCAGCGCGTGTCCTTCTTCGCCTGGCACCGCGCGCCCCGTCCGGAGCCCGGAGCCGGTCCCAGCTCCGCGCCGCACCCGCTCAGCCCTAACCAGCCCAACGGCGGCACGCTCGAGAACTGCGTAGCGCAGGCCTCGGATGACGGCTCCTGGTGGGACCACGACTGCGAACGCCGCCTCTACTACGTCTGCGAGTACCCCTTCTAGCGGGGCCGGTCCTCGCGTCTCCATCCCACCACTCGCCCTTTGGCTGGGCCATTCATCCTGTGAGAAGGCCCTTCCCTCCCTTCCTCCCTGCCCACGGATGGAAGCGTGTTCCCCCGGGCTGGGCGATCCCAGGGGGCCTTCTGCGGAGCCGAGAGCCCTTACTCGCCTGCCTTTCTTGGGAGCGGCGGGCACCAGGCTAAGTTCCACGCCAATAAAGCCTTGTGGAATCTGACTTGAGCGGGCGCTGGAGGCACTTTGGGTCTTTATCTCGTCGCCGGGCAAGCCTGGAAGGGCAAGACCCTGGCCTTCGGATGCCTATCCCGTTCCGCTTTTACAGGTATTATTTGAGCCCCAGAATCAGAATGATGGAGAACACATGTACAGACGTACCCTCATCATCTGCTCCTGCACGTAGATGCCTGGAGTACACCCGTGCACATGCTGCTGTCGCCTCCACCCCCATGGTGTCCCACTCACGGCCTTTGGGACACAGGGCCTGTCAATCATTGTCCAGGCCCTGGCCTTGGTCCTGGTCAAAGAGATCTGCGAAATACAAAGGAGCTAAAGGTTCTGACAAGTCCTGCAGGAAAGAGCCCATTTAATTTTGTTTAATTGGTGTATCTCAAACTCGTTCCACCAGATGGTTCCTTTGCATCATGTAATCTCAGGCCCTGCCCCACTCCCTTTCCCTACGCAGGGGCATGTGTTGAGAAGCAAACTTAACCTGTACAGCCTGGAAACTTGGGTTCCTTCCCAGTGTTTCCTTCCCTGCTCCCTGCCTGCGTGGCCATAAGCCAGTCCCTTCTCCTCTGTGAGCCTCAGTTTCCTCAACTGAACATGGTAACAACCATCCCACCTTGTATTAGCTCTTGCAAAGTTCAGGTGAGCCCAGGAAAGTGAGCATTTCAAAAATGGTTGAATGTGAGTCACATGCTACCTTTCTTTCTCCACCTTTTTCATGCTTTGTTCCCTGAGTCAGAACACTCGGGAGTGGGCCAGCCTGGGCCTCCTCATTGAGGACAGTACTCTTTGAGGGAGGAGCTCTTATTTTGGAGTTACCCAGTGTCTTCCCCCCAATACTGGCAACATGGGCCTGACCCTGATATCATCATGGAGACCAGGCACTGTAGTGTGACCCTGTCTGTCCTTATATCCCTGCCTCTCCTTCACCATGGTACCACCAGCCCAAAATGTCACCATTGGATCCACCACTGGGAGGATTAAGCCATCCCTGTCATCTCCACCCCTGTCATTTCTCAGCCCCACAGCCCCTGTAGGAGTAACGGAATGGGGAATGGTGGGGAGGTGGGGTGGAGTCGGGGCGGGGGGGGGGCTCTGGTCAGGAGGGCTTCAATCAGGGAACTGAAGACCTTGCTCAAAATTCTTCCCCCTCTGAACTTGTTTCCTTGGGTTGGAGAGAGGCAGCAGGACGTCTTCTAGGTGATCAGAGGGCACATTAGGCAGGCATGGATGGGTATCTGCTACTGCCTGGAAGGGGCCCACCATTACAGACCTGGCATTCTGGAAAGTGGGTGGGTGAATGCGGAGCAGTTCAGTGGTTACCTGCCTGGACTCTGGAACCAGACGTCCCAGGTTCTAATCCTGTCTTGGCCACTTACCTACCAGGCACATAAAGTGAGATAAAACCCCTGTGCCTCAGTGTCCCCATCTTGCACATTGGGGGTAAGAATATCTACCTCCTAGAAGAGTGGAAGAGTGCTGGACACAGAGGGGTCCTTGCAACATCAGATCTGACTCTCGTATGGCAACTTTAACCTCACGCTCACCTCTGCATGCTCTGTCCAGACACTGTCTTTGCATATGTACAGATTCTTTCAAGAATTGGCCAGTGTATCACCCTGAACAACCTGCTTCCCCCTTCCCCCAGCAGGGTATGGTGCCCCCCTGTGATGTTCCAGAACTGCTGAGTTCTCTTCTGACTTAAGTAAGCCCTGATCAGCCAGACCGGGGAGCCTCGTTGGGCTGGGCTGGGTATGACCAACTCCGTGCCCCCAGCATCCCCGGGCACAGGGGAGCTCTTTGTAGAAAGGAAGATGCCTGTATGGTGCCATGTTTGGGACCTTGAAATGAGTTCGATCTCTGCTTCTCTTCCTCCCTGGCCTCCCTCAGGCTGAATCAGGAGCTTTCCCTGGGCTCCCACAGAGTTGGGGGCTTTCCTCATCACACCGTCCATTACTCTAGGTGCCACTGTTTGGTCATTGTCATACTAAGCCCAGGGACATAAAGTTATGCGCACACAGAGAGGTGGGGGGCGGGGAGGGGAGTGGAGGGCATTTTGCAAGGACTGTTTAAGCATCATCAGCTCCCCTGTACGCTGCATTCTGGTGTGATTTCCTGACTCAGTTCTGTTCATAGGGATCCTGCTCCGCTCACCTCCGAGAAGCCCTCCCAGGCCTGCCAAAGACCAGCGTTTGCCAATGCCCCCGCCCTAACTCTGCGGAGCACCTGCGGTTTGAGAGCTCGGAGTCGCAGACCAGATAAGGTCTCCTCAGCTGCCTGGGATCGATGCATGAAGAGATTCCAGGGCGGTGGTGGAGGAAGGGCCCAACGCCTGAGATGACCCAGCGGAGGAAGAACCCGGCCGGCACCGGTTTGCCAAGACTACAAGTCCCAGGAGTCCGAGCGGCAGGCCCTCTACCTTCTTCTTAGAACCACGTTTCCCAGAACCATCGGGAACCTCACGCAAGTCCCCTCGAAGTCCCGCCCCCTCCTCCCACGTGAGGCTCGCTTACATTTCGCAGAAAGCATGACAGGTAGGAACTTGGCCCTCTCCAATCAGAGCTCACACCCCTTCTCCCCGGGCCTCGCCCCAAGGTGCTTTGGGAAATGTAGTCCCGTCACGAGTCAGCGGGAAGAAAAATCCGAAGTCGAAGTCTTAACATTCATTTAGGCTTAGACTATACCCAGTGCTCAGACCTTTCCAAGAGTTTTTTAAAAATACGGGTGAATTTCCACGGATAATTGTATATTGATAATAAGCGTCTTTTATTTATTTTTAAAGATTTTATTTATTTGACACAGAGAGAGAGAGAGCACAAGTAGGCAGAGAGGCAGGGAGAGGGAGAGGCAGGCTCCCCGCTGAGCAGGAGGCCGGACGTGGGGCTCGATCCTAGTACCCTGGGAACTTGAGCGGAAGGCAGCCGCTTAACCAACTGAGCCACCCAGGTGCCCCAATAATAAGCGTCTTTTAAAACATAAGTGCAAAAAATAAAATAAAATAAAACATAAGTGCATAGAAAATAAGAGAATGCGTAGAAAATGGTTAAGAAATAGTTCTCAAAATTTGAGTATCTTGAATATGTACTGAATTACAACATAAAATATGTTATAAAAATTCTTCCTTGGCCTCGAAAAAAAATTTCTAAATATTGGTCCAAACTAATTTAGTTTCTTTAAAAAAAAACACATACACACACCTTTTTGTTTGGAAATAATCTCAAGCTTACAGATAACCTGCCCAAATACAAATAGTATCTACCCAGATTTATCTATTGTTAACAATTCACTCCATTGCTTTGGCTTATCATTATTTATCTATCCATCCACCCATCCATCCATTCATCACCCACCCATCCATCCTAACCCAATTACCAGGAATAAATTAAAGTCAGGTTTACTGACCGATTGCAGGGAAGGAGACCACATCCCAAAAGAGAAGCTGTGATCAACTTACAGGATTTGGGGGAAGAGAAGAATTTGGTGAAATTTAGGTGAAACTGGTTTGGTAGCTTCAGAGCAAAGTAGGGATGTGTATAAATGAGTCAACAGTTACGGACTGCAAAGTGGACTCAGGATCCTGTTTCCTTGGAAACTACAAAGTTAAGATAAACGTGGCATGCTATGCCCAGAAACTCTATATAAAGCTCTGCATCAGGGCTGGAAATTGAGGCTCCTTGTCTGTGTCAAAGTGACGTAGATCTTTCGGGAAGAGTGGGCTAAATTTCATTCTTATGGATATGCTTTCAAACAACAAAGTTTCGAAAGCCTATGATTTTAGAGAACAAACTTTCTCAGTAAGATAACAGTAGTTGCTCACAAAGGGGTTGGTTAGGACCCTTTACAGCTGCCGCATATCCCTGGGAGAAATGCTTCTTGTTAACTCCGCAGCTGGCCTTATCTGTGTTTATAGATAGATGGTGGACGGATTTTTACAGTCCGAGCTAGTTTTTGTTTCTCAATACATGCATATATTTTCTGAAGCATGTGTTAGTTGCACACATCATCGCCCTTTACCCTGAATACTTCAGTGTGTATCTCCTAGGAACAGAGATACTCTCTTACTTATCCACAGTAATCAACCTCAATAAACGTAACATGCACTTAATTCTTTTTATCTAATCTCCTGGTGGTCTCTCAGTTTCATCAGTGGGCTCAGATGCTCTCTCTCACAGGACTTTCCCCTGCCAGTTCAGGATCTAGTCTGGGCTCAGGTATTGCATTTTGTTGTCATGTCTCCTTGAATCTGGAACATTTCCATATTTATGATATTGACATTTTGGAAGAACAACCCCCACCTTTTTTCTTTTTTAAATAGAAGTTCCTCACTTGAGTTTGCCTGACGTTTCCTCATGATGATTCAATTCGGGTTATACATTCTCCACCAGAATATACGAGGTGAGGTGTGTCCTTCCTCCTTATGGCCAGTTGAGGGAAGCGCACAGAGCATAGAATGATTTCTTTTGCTTTAGGTCATGTTTCTGTCCTCAGTGGTTCACTTTGAACATGACCCCTCCTGGCTTCGACAGGCTTTTCTGTGCCAGCCCCGTGTTCTTTATTCATTCATTTGAACAACCTCTCCTCTGCTCTAGCCCCAAGCTACCAAGTCCTCCTAAAATGCCAGCTTCTGTCATTCCAGCAGCAAGTTGCTTTTTTCCAAAGCACAGGTGGTTGTGTGAGCCGAGCCAGATGGTGTGTGAGCTTGGGTTTTGCAAGTTCCGGCAGGAGGCAAGTAACCTTCCCTTCTCAGTCTATTTCCACCTACTCCAAACGCAACTGGACTTCAGGTTCTGACCCTGAGCCGTGACGGCTCCTGGCAGCCTTCCGGGCAGGGAGCCAGAGCTGGGGTGGATTTGGAGGACAGAGGTGGCAGGAAGTAGAACACCAGCTCTGCCTTCAAGACAATCTTTTGGGCAATTTTGTAATAGTGGGTACCTGTAAAGTAATATATGTGTAAGGAGACCACCCGTTAATTCACCGCTCGATTTAATACCAGGACGTTGTTATTTACTACTCTTTCCTTGTGCTGTCCTCATGCCCAACTGTAACCACTGTCCTGAATCATGTTTATCCTTCCTCAATTTCCATGATTACTGTAGCACATAGGTGTCCCTGAACAATTTCATTTTGCTTGTTTTTGAGCTTTGTAGCAATGACACAGAGCTGCCATAACAAAGTACCAAAGACAGGGTAGCTCAGACCACAGAAATTTTATTTCTCACAGTTCTGGAAGCTAGAAGTTGAAGATGCACATGTCAGCAGGTTGATTCCTTCTGAGGCTTCTCTCCTTGGCTTGCAGATGGCTGCCTCTTCTCTGTGTCCTCACATGGTCTTTTGTCTGTGCTCAGGCATTCCTGGTGTCTCTCTGTGTGTCCAAATGTCCTCTATAAGGACACCAATCAGCTTGGATTAGGGCCCACTCTAAGGGCTTCATTTTACAGACCTTATTTCAAAATACAGTCACATTCTAAGGTACTGGGGTTAGGGCTTCGACATATGAATCCATAGAGAGGGGCAAAATCTAGCCCATTACCATATCTTACTATATGTAGCTAGCTTTTTTTTCTTTAAGATTTTATTTTTTAATCTCTACGCTCAGCGTGGGGTTCAAACTTACAACCCCTAGCGCCCCGTTTTCTTTTTTTTTTTTAAGAGTAGTTTTAGGTTGACAACAAGGTTGAGAGGAAGGGGGGCACCTGGCTGGCTCAGGTGGTTAAGCGTCTGCCTTCGGCTCAGGTCATGATCTCAGGGTCCTGGGATCAAGCCCTGTGGGCGCAGGCTTCCTGCTCAGCGGGAAGTCTACTTCTCCCTCTCCCTCTCCCTCTGTGATCTCTCTTAAATAAATAAATAAAACATTTTTAAAAAATGTTGAGAGGAAGGTAAGGAGATTTCCCATATACCCCTCACTCCCACACATGCATAGCCTCCCCCGTCATCAACATCCCCCGCTGGAATGGGTACGTTTGCCACGATTGATGAATCTACACATCATCACCTCTCAAAGTTTACCTGAATATTCATTCTTTGTGGTGTACATTCAGTGGGCTTGGACAGATGTAAAATGACATGTCTCCACCATTATAGTATCATACCGTCGCTTAAGAAATTCTTCCCTGGGCGCCTGGGTGGCTCAGTCGGTTAAGCGACTGCCTTCGGCTCAGGTCATGATCCTGGAGTCCCGGGATCGAGTCCCGCATCGGGCTCCCTGCTCGGCAGGGAGTCTGCTTCTCCCTCTGACCCTTCTCCCTCTGACCCTCCTCCCTCTTATGCTCTCTGTCTCTCATTCTCTCTCTCGCAAATAAATAAAATCTTAAAAAAAAAAAAAAAAAAGAAATTCTTCCCTGCCCCCAGGGGTGAAAGATATTCTCTTTCATTCTTAAAGTTTTCCCTTCCACACGAAAGTCTTCAATCCACCTGAAGTTGATTTTTGTGAGGTGTGATGCAGAAATCCAATTTCACTTTTTCCCCTAAGGATAACCAGTGATTTCAACAGCATTTGTTAGATAGTTATCTTTTCCTGATTCTCTGTGTTCCCTGCCCCATCATATTTTAGTATTTGTGGGTCTTTTATGGGGCTCTCTGTCCTGCACATTGGTTAATTCATTTAAGCCTGCATCAAGACCATCCTGTCTCAATAACTATTGCTTTGTATAACATTTCATTACAACTTTATATGAACCCACGTAGCAATTAGAAAAAGAAGTAACACTCCCTAACTCATTTTATGAGGTTACTACAATGTTAATACAAAAAAAAAAAAAGTCAAGGACAGGGGCACCCGGCTGGCTCAATCAGTGGAGTGTGCAACTCTTGATCTTGGGGTTGTGGGTTCGAGTCCCACATTGGGTGTAGAGATTACTTAAAAAAATAAAATCTGAAAAAAATAAAATCTGAAAAAATCAAGAACAGCATAAACAAGGAAAACCACAGTCTATTTCTCTCATGAATAAAAAAAAAAATCCTAAATAAAATATTACCATCTGATTTCATCAATTCATTCATTCTCCACATTCATGGGTTAACAGAGGAAAACCAGATGACAATCTCCACAGATGGAGGAAAAGCATTTGATAAAAACTTGATCCAACAAATAGTTTTTTCTATAATGAGCAATCTAATGCAAACAGTGGGAAAATAAGCAATAAAGCAAATCCACAGAAACAAGAGCAAAACAAGTGACAAAAAAAAGGGAGGGGGCAGAAATCAATGAAATCAAGGGGGGAGAAAAGTCTAACAAAACAAGAAGTTATCTTGATTTTTGATAAAGTTACTGAGATCGATTGACTTTTCGCCAAACCGAATAAGAAAAAAAGAGAGGGGCTACAAATGAAATACAAACCATAAAGTGAATAGTTATAGCTAGGACTGAGATATAAAAAGTAATTAGGGGCACCTGGCTGGCTCAGTTGGTGGAGCATGGAACTCTTGGTGTCGGGGTCACAAGTTCAAGCCCATGGTGTGTAGACTTTGCTTAAAAATAAATGAATAAACTTAAAAAAAAAGTAATTAGATGGTACATGACCAACTATGAGCCAACATTTAAAAACATAGATGAAATGGTTAAATTACTAGAAAAATATAAAATGCCAAAAATTATGCAAAAATCAAGAACTTGAGTAAACCAGTAAGTGCTGGAATATACAAAGTTATAGTCAAAGATTTCCATTCTCTCTCTCTCTCAAAAAAAACCCCAGGGGCACAGATGGTCTTCTAGGTGACTGATATCAAATATTCAAGAAATGCTTAATTTTTATCCTATACACATTATTCCGGAAAATAGAAATCATGTGGAATCTGTCTAGTTCATTTTTGGAAGCTAATGCAACGCTGGTTCTAAAACCAGATAAGGAACATGTACAAGAAAAGAAAATTATAGGTCCATTTCATTTGTGAATGTGGGTGCAAAAATCCTACATCGCATAATAGCCTACTAAATCCAAAACTGTATCATAATTCATCATGATCAGGTAGGATTTATCACTAATTAGCAAGGGTCGTTCAAAATTAAAAAAAAAAAAAATTCTTTCAGTGTAATTCACTAGCAGACCAAGGAAGAAAATGTAATGATTTCTGTCAACGTGGAGAAATAATTTGATAAGGTTTTATATCTATTTATGATTGAAAATTAAAACACTTAGTAAACTAGGAGAAAAAAGGATATTTTCTTAACTTTATAAAGCTTCCAGCAAATACCATAAAAATTTTGGATGCCTTCCTTCTAAGAGCAAGAATGACATTAGAATATCCTCATCACGGCTGTTGCTTAATACAGTACTGTATATAAATCCTGATTAATGGTTTATTTAAAAAGCTATAGGAACAAGTAAGAGATATCAGCAAGGTCCTGAATTACAAGATTAACCTACTCGGGCGCCTGGCTGGCTTAGTCGGTGGAGCGCAAGACTCTTGATCTCTCAGAGTTGTGAGTTTGAGCCCCACATTGGGTGTAGAGATTACTTAAAAAAATAAAAAGTCTTTAAAAAGTCAAACAAAAAACCCCAAGATTAACCTACAAAAATCAATTCCATTTCTCTACACCGACAACAGACAAACATGAAATGTAATTAAAAATAGCATTCACCATCCCTCTGAAATATCTAGAAATCATCTAGGAACTAACACATAAAAGAAAATGAAGATTCTGGGGATAAGACATTAAACTCTAATGAAGGACCCAAAGATGATCAGAATAAAAGTAAAGATACTTCTACTTGGATTATTTTAAAGTTTTTTTTTAAAGATTTTATTTATTTGAGAGAGAGAGAGAGAGTAAGAGAGCACAGGCAGGGGAGAGGGAGAAGCAGGCTCCCCACTGAGCAGGGAGCCCGACGTGGGGCTTGATCCCAGGACCCCAGGATCATGACCTGAGCCGAAGGCAGACGCTTAACCAACTGAGCCACCAGGCACCCCTATTTTAAAGTTTTTTTGAGATTCACATACCATATAATTCATACAACTCAAGTGGACAATTCAATGGTTCTTGGTACATTCAGATATGAGCAACCATCACCACGGTCAATTTTAGAACATTTTCACCATCACAAACAAACAAACAAACAGACACCAAACCTGTACCTTTCAGCAATTTTCTTATCACTCCATCCACTTCCAGTCCCAAGAAACCAAGAATCTATTTTCTGACTTTACAGATTTTCCCGTTATGGATATTTCAGATGAATGGAATCATATAAATGGGTCGTCTTTTGTGATTGGCTTCTTTCGCTTAGTGTGATGGTCTCAAGTTTCATCTGGGTTGTGGCTTGGATGAGTACCTCATTCTTTCTTATGGCCAAATAACATTTCATTGTATGGATATGTTGCATTTTGTTTATCATTCATCAGTTGATGGGGATGTGTCGACTGTTTCCACCTTTAATGCTGCTATAAATATTCATGTCCAAGTTTTTGTGTGGTTGTGTGTTTTCATTTCTCTTGTGTTTTCGTATCTATCTAGGAGGGGGAATTGCTGGATCTCATGGTAACTCTGTTTGACATTTTTGAATGGCCAGCCTGTTTCCCACAGTGAGCTCCCTTCAGCAGTGTGTGAGGGTTCCAGTTTCTCCTCATCCTTGCCAACACTTGTTATTATCTGACTTTTTAATTTTAGCCATTCTCAGGGATGTGAAGTGGTACTTACACCCTTGTGATTTTGATTTGCGTTTCTTTGATGACTAATGATGCCAATATTTTCATGTGCTTTTTTTGGCCATTTGTGTATCTCCTTTGGGAAACATCTATTCAGATCTCTTGTCCATTCAAAAATGGTGTGACTTGTATTTTTGATATTGAGTTGTAAGAGTTCTTCACATATTTAATTGTTTTTTCTGGTTGTTGCTTTGGGGCTTACCATATACATTTTAATTGATTGGAATCAGGTTCCTATTTACACTAGCTTAATTCCAGTGAGATAGAGAATTGCTTCTCCTGTAGAGCCTTCCCCTCAGGTCATGATCCCAGGGTCTCTGGTATTACGATTATGCCTATTCTACTACAGATGAGAAAGCTGGAGGGTCAGAGAGGTAAAGTCACATAGCGAGTAAGTGGCAGTCAGGGCTTGCAAAGACTGACCCTACTAATCCATTCAGTCATGATTATTGAGAGCCGGTGAGCTGAACGGCATGGTTCTAGGCTCTAGAGAGAGGTGAAGGAAATCCCTACTTTGGAGAGGGACATTCAAGGGAGAGGGCCTGACATTTGAGGGGAGGGGGCTAACATTCCAAAGGGCGGAACTGACATCCCAGAAGGAAGCGCTAACATCCCAGTGGGAGGGTCTGACATTCTGGGGGAGGAGCTTATGTCCCAAGGGGAGGGGCTGACATCCCTTATCCTCCAGAGCCTACAGCCTCCTCCTCACAATACTCTGTCCCTTCAAGTACTGACTGAGCCCACGGTACAAATAAATCTCTGCCATCCTCTGGAATCCCTGACCAGAACAGGGCCTCTGCCCTCACGGAGCTCGCAGCCTAGGGAAGACAGTCCTGAACAGGAAGATCCTGCAGAAAGATATTTACCTCCCAGGCAGGAGGGAGGCAATTACTCGCTCTTAATCACTACCTCTGTTTCTCTCAGCAAGGAGAGAGGGGAGGCGGCGCCCCCAATCTGGCCTGGTTTGAGATGTTCCCAGCCGTGGGAGACAGACAGACTGTCATCAAATGTCGGGAAATAGCTGTCATGAGACTCCTCACCCCCTGACACTTGACACCTTTCCCTTCCCGGCGCCTGAAGCCTTCGTTCCGTGGCTGCAAAGTCGTAGGTACTGTTTCTGTTGACTGAGCACCGAATGCTTCCTAATCCTCACGCATCCCTGCTGGGGTAGAGACTGAATTGCTTGGAGTCCCAGTCAAGGTCAGGATGTCAGGGTCCGGGTCCAAGCTCAGCACGGTGGTGGGAGTCTGGAGCCCACGCCCTTCCCGATACACACGATCAGCTGTGCTATGGTCTCCCGGTTCCCATTCTTGTCCGCGTGGAATCAGATGAAGAGGGGGACAAGGTGACGGCCTTATACCTTTGTTTCATTCACTTCTGTGTCCTTCGCTCCTGAGATGCGGTCTGTTGTGAATGACGTGCTGTCCCACGTCTGGGGCTCGCACTGACCGAGACCTGGGCTTACGCAGTGTTAATGATTCATTTCTTTCTTTCTTTCTTTTTTTTTTTTAAAGATTTTATTTATTTATTTGAGAGAGAGAATGAGATGGAGAGACAGCATGAGAGGGGGGAGGGTCAGAGGGAGAAGCAGACTCCCTGCTGAGCAGGGAGCCCGATGCGGGACTCAATCCTGGGACTCCAGGATCATGACCTGAGCCGAAGGCAGTCGCTTAACCAACTGAGCCACCCAGGCGCCCCATAATGATTCATTTCTTTGAAAATGGGGACTTCCCATGTGCCTCCTCCTGTGGTGGGTGATGCTGGGGACCCCAGAGGAGTCAGACCAGGACCCTGATCTCAAAGAGGCTGCAGGCTGGCCACAGAGATGGATTTAGTCAGTGAGCTGTCAAGTTGGTTACGGCTGTGACAGAACAGGGACCAGTTGTAAGGGATGGGGTGGGAGCTTGAGAGATGGAGTTGAGGGCTTTCATGGGCCCTGGTGGAAAGCCAGGCTGAGGGGCACTGGGGAGCCATGGGAGGTGTGTGAGCAGGGGAGGGGTCAACACTGAATGTAGAGAAGTCCCTCTGGGGTCCCCTGGGGGATGGAGAGAGGCCAGGAGAATGTGGGCATGGGGGTCCTGGGGGAGAGGAGAAGGCCTGAGTAGGGGCCAGGTCATAGAGATGGAGGGGAGAGAATGGAGGGAAGGAGAGGCTAGTAGTGGGCTCTGATCCAGCACACCCTCCCTTGCCTCACCTCCCAGTCTGGCAGAGCATGGCTCCCACTCCCTCCTCTTTATTTATTTATTTTTTTAAAGGTTTTATTTATTTATTTGACAGAGAGAGAGACAGCGAGAGAGGGAACACAAGCAGGGGGAGTGGAAGAGGGAGAAGCAGGCTCCCCGCCGAGCAGGGAGCCTGATGCGGGGCTCGATCCCAGGACGCTGGGATCATGACCTGAGCCGAAGGCAGACGCTTAACGACTGAGCCACCCAGGCGCCCCTCCCTCCTCTTTAAACAGACACTAACCCCCCACCCTGTTTCCCACAGCCTGGCCACGCCCTCCAGGCTTCTCCTGCGGCCATCCTGGGTCCAGAGCCCCCCTTCTTCCTGCTGCCTGCCCTCAACTCCCTACCCCTGTCCTTCCGGAGGCAAACTCATTGACCTTGAAACTGTGTGACCTTCAGAGCACCTCCATTTGCTGGTCTGTAAAATGGCTGCTATAACCAATACCACACGAATTTATCCTGCAGTTCTGGGGGTCCTAAATGGGGGTCACTGGGTTCAGGAAGAGAGTCCATTTCCTTTCCTTCTCTAGCTTCTAGAGGTTGCCCTGTTTGGTGGCTCGTGGGCCTTCGTGCATCTTCAAAGCCAGCAGGGTCGGTCTCTCGGCCCCTCGCTCTTCTGTCTTCCTCTCCTACTTCCCAGTGATGGTGTGGGCCCACCTGGACAATCCAGGGTCCTCTCCCCATTTTGACAAACAGCCTTAATTCCATCTGTGACCTTACTACCCTTTGCCACAGAATGGAACGTAGGCCCAGGTCCCGGGGATTACAGCGTGGACATCTTTGGGGCCAGTGATCTGGGGGGCTGGCCCTTCTACCAGGACGCCCGCAGCCCCCACACTGAGTCAGCTTGTGTCTGGCTTTGGGGTGCTGCTGGGGGTGCTGAGCACCTTTCACAGCCGGGTGAGGGCCAGGGCAAGACTGATTGGGGAGGCCCCAGCTGCTGGGGGTGCCGTGGGCCATAGGGGGGCATGTTTCCCTGCTGGGTTCCCTTCCACCTGCTGCTTCTGCTGGGGCTGGTGGGGAGATGGGAGAGCCCAGGCTGGACAGGGTGGAAGTGTGGGTGCTGCTCAGACCACTGGAGCTCACCCTGGGTGGGGGAGGGGGCATGGGCAGTGGCTGTTCCAACCCTCTGCAGCCCCCTCTCCCCCAGGGGCCAGGCCTCCAGACAGTGGCTGTGCCAGGCCCTCTGGTTCTGCCAAGGGAGAGAGTCTACAATGGACACGGACACGGATGAGAGGCCCAGCCATCCCAGGAGGACCTGAAGGGGACAGTATGGGGGAGCGTGGAGGGTGAGGGAGGTCCTATCTCCTCCGACTCTGGAGAATATGAGGTGTGGAGATTCAGTAAGAGATGGATAGGAAAATGGGGAGGCAGAGCGAGAGAGGTGGAGAGAGAGGGACAGAGAGGCAGAGAGAAGGATAGGGGTGGGGGGAGACAGAGACGGGGTCAGGGGAGATACAGAAGACCCTGAGAGAGTGGGACAGAGACCCCGAGAGACCCTGCGGGGCAGGGACACAGAGACCCCAAGAAATGGGGTGAAATGGAAGGAGACGGGGAGGGGATGCATGCAGGTGCATGGGACTGCATAGACACGGCAGTTGATGGCAGCCAAGGCAGGGAGGGGAGGTGAGAAGCAGGCCAGGCTGCTGGGAGGGATCAAGTGGAAGAGGAGACAGAAAAAGATATGGAGACAAAGACCCAGTGAGAGGCAGAAACATGAAGAGCTCTAGCGAAAGACCGAAATAGCATCGGAATCAGTCTGAAGGAGAGCACTCGGGGGAGACAGACGGACAGGGAAACGGACACCATGGAGAGAGGGCCAGAGGGCCATGGGCCTGCATGTAAAGGCAGGACTGTGGACATAGCAGAGGAATTTGGGAATGAGAGTGACCACCCATCTTGATTATCCTGGGACCGAGTGCTTCCTGGGATCCAGGGCTTTGGGGGCTCAAACTGGAAAGTCCGATGCCTTGGTCCCCTAGGTGGAATGGGGCAGCCCTGGGCCAGGGGCTTTTCTGGTTTAGCAGGTCGTTGGTTATCATTCACTTCCCTCCCATCCCTCCCATCTTCTCTTGCTGCCCTGGGAAATGCGCCTCCCCACCACCCTTCCATTGCCCCCTGCTCTGGGAAGAAACTACTTTGTCTGCTTTCTTTGGTTTTCAAACTCCCAAATGTTTCTAAACTAAAGGTTAAATTTTGCTCCACGTTCTGAGTCTTTTGATGTATCCACGGAGCTGCCTCAGATATAAATGCACTAAGCTCCAAGGAGGGGTGGGGGGGCGGGGAATCCATCTCTTCTTGTCTTCAGAAAACACATTACAGAGATGCCTCTGACCCTGGCCGCACATCAGAATCTCCGGGGGAGCTTTTAAAATCCAGTCGATGTCCAGGCCCCATCCCCAGGCGTTGTGGTTTAAGTGGTCCAGGGTGGAGCTGGGCTCTGGGAGTTTCAAAAGCTCCCCAGGGATCCCCAGGGGCAGCGGGCTGAGCCCCATCCCTCCGAAGTGCCTGTGGTTGTGGAAATGCAACCTTAATAGCTCCCAGGGGACCCAGAACCCCAGCACTAAGTGGTTGAAAACCCTGGGGCGGGGGAGGGGGTCATGCAAAGACCGACTTCTTTGTCTATATTTGGTTGTTCTACAAGCATTGACAGCCAAGACCCAAGCTGGGGGTCCCTTAGGAGTCAGATCTTATTCTGTGCACCCCACTCTTAGCTCCCGGTCACAGCCTGGAAGGATGGGAGGGGAGAGCAGGCAGCCACACTGGGAGCAGGAGGGGTTTTAGGAAGTCTTCTAGAGGAAGCCGACACAGAGCAGAACAGAGGCGGGAAAGGGTACTCCAGGCAGAGAGCACAGCATGTATATGCAAAGATACTGGGGAGTGGCATTTTTTACTATCTCTGAGTTATATGTGGTTAAGGATATTGGGGAGGGGGGGAGCTGTGCGTAGGATGTAGGTGAGATGGAAAAAAAAGAAAGGAAAAGAAAAGAATAAAGACCAGAGGGAGTCAGGTCGTACACAGCCTCCAAGGCCAGGCTGAGGGGCTGGGACTCTGGGGGAGGGGGCGGGGACGCGACCTGAGGGCCACAGGAAGGCTGCAAGCAGGGAGGGACAGGGTCAGCTCTGGTTGTAGAAGGACCTCTGTGAGAGCTGGAGGAGAGAGACAGGAAGCAAGGCGAAGGTCCAGGAAGAGAGAAACCCTGGGAGCGGGGCAGGAAGGTCTCCGAATTCTGGTTTGCGAAACCAAATTCCCTCCCAGAGCCGGGCGGACTAACTTCTAGCTGGGAAAATGGTCCAACACCTCTCCCGTGTGGTTACTCGTAGTTTTGCAACCAGGGCCTCTAAATCAGGACGCTTTTGAGAATTAAAGAGGACGCTGTTACCAATGATGTTGGAAGAACTGGCCCAAAGTGTTTGCAATCCGCGAGACAAAATCGTAGTGAAGCTATAAATCTGTTCCTAATCAAAATTTGCTAGGCCTTTCCTGGGAAACCCAGGATGTTCAGTCACCCTATTCAGGAGCTGCCCTTTCAGATGTTGAGTCGAAATGAAATTGTTCATCCGATGAGAAGGTGGATGAAGCTCAACCAAAGGCTGGGGTGTCACCCAGGGCATTCCATCTACTGGGAGTGAAGTCACGGAGTGGTGAGGAGGAGGTTAGTGAGGGAGCTGGTAACAGACTGTCTTCCATAGGAAAGGGCATTGACAGTGGGTATTGAAGGTTGAATAGGAGTTTTCTAAGAAAAGAGAAAGGTGTTGATAGAATATAACAATGAAGGGGCGCCTGGGTGGCTCAGTTGGTTAAGCGACTGCCTTCGGCTCAGGTCATGATCCTGGAGTCCCTGGATCGAGTCCCGCACCGGGCTCCCTGCTCGGCGAGGAACCTGCTTCTCCCTCTAACCCTCCCCACTCTCATGTACTCTCTCTCTCTCTTTCATTCTCGCTCTCTCAAATAAATAAATAAATCTTTAAAAAAAATATAACAATGAAGATGATAACTACAGACTTTTTGCAGCTGACAAATTCCATTCGTGTCTTTGATCTCAAGTTTTTCTGGCTGTAGCCACCTGGTCCCACTGAACAAAGATTTTCACCTTTGTCAGACTGAGAAGAAAACCAGGGTTCAGAGAGAAGGAATATATCTGAAGTACACAGCAGTCTGTGTTGATACCAGGTGAGTCAGCCCTGCTCTCTCTCCCCTCTGTGCTATTTTATTTTTAAAGATTTTATTTATTTGAGAGAGAGAGAGAGATAGAGCACGAGCAGAGGGGAGGGGCAGAGGGAGAGAGAGAAACAGACTCCCCTCTGAGCAGGCAGCCTCTTGTGTTGTGGGACTCCATCCCAGGACCTTAGGATCCTGACCTGAGCCAAAGGTAGATGCTTAACCAACTGAGCCACCGAGGCGCTGCTCCCCTCTGTGCCTTTGCACCCAGAATTCCAATGTCCTTCCTCCTCTCTAACTGCTCCTGAAAGACTCCTACTCATCCCTCAAAACCCAGCTCCCTGTCTCAAACCAGGGACTCCAGGCCTCTAGCCCCTCCTTTGTCAGACCGAGGAGGCTGGACACCTGGCCCCTCCTCCCTTTGATTCGGAGACCTGTCCCTCAAACAGAGCCGGGGAGGCTGTGCACCAGCCAGGATGGAATGGGATCTGCTGATTCAGTCCATTTATTTGGTCTCAGAGGCCAGAGTCATGATCCAGGGCAGAATGCTTTTGGATTAGGCGTCCCTGTGTCTTCTCATTGCTGAGCCTAAGGGAAGAAGACACAGAGATACACAGAGGCATGGGAGAGGAGGAGAGGCTAAGTGGATAAAATGGGGGCCCCAAAAGACAGAGATTCAGCCCGCCACCCCTACCCTCTTCCCACTCACCTTGTTGAAGAAGTAGATGGAGGCAAGGATGGTGAATACAGCCATGGCCAGGGTTACATTCTGGGGGGAGCAGTCAGAGGTCAGGGCCCACTCCCTGCCCTCCCTCCCTCCCCCCCCCCCCAGACCCCTCCTCACTTCCTGAAAGTTCATGGCCATGGCCTTGAACTCCGTGCTTGCTTGGTCTCCTTCTTCCTTTCCTGGACTCTGAACCAGAGAGGACAGATCAGCCACTAGAACCTAAAAGGGGTTGCCTGGGAGACCAGAATGGTGGCCGTGGTGACGAGAGCAGGGCATTCTGGGTAGAGGGGACACGGGGCAGATGCTTGAGGGAGAGGGGGACTGGGATGCAGAATGTTACATGCAGTATCTGAACTTGGGAGCGGGACATTTGAGATTGCAGAATCCAGATCTCCAACACTATGCTGAGGAGTTTGGTCCCCCCATCCCACCCCAGGGTGCTGGGGAGCCATGGGAGGCTGAGAATAGGGGCGGCCCCGAGTCAGCTCTGGGCGCGTCAGTGTCTTGGAGCAGGGAGGAGGCTGGAAGCCGGGAGGTGGCCCCAGGGAAAACAGACACAAGGTTGAGAGGGACCGCAGCTGGACTGGGGACTCCAATGAGTCTTGTCACCCGTGCTGGGGGTGGGGGTGGCGGCACCTACCTGTGGACCACAGGCACAGGGACAGCGCCAGAGACTCCAACCGCCCCCACCCCGGGGGTCCCTGACTTTGACGCCACCAGCCTTCCCACTAGCATTACAGGCGTCCGACTCTTTTTGTCCTTTACGCCTTTAGAACTAACTTCTCGGTTTACCAGAAACACAGAGGCTAAAGAGACAAGTACCGTCGAAGGTCATTATCCACGGGTCCCATTTTTGCGAATTCACCTCCCCGCTAAATTCTCTGTAATCCCAAAACGCATACCCGTTGCCCTCTTGCGGGCATTCGTGGACATGCGCAGAACGATTAAAATTTTGAGTTGCTGGATGCACACGTGTTCCCAGCTGAGGTTCTGACGAGGTGACACTCTGCCCTTTGAACTCATTAATCCTCAAAGCAGCTCTCTGAGATTGCACTCGTTCCCATTTTATGGATTTGATGAGTGAGGAGGCACAGAGAGGTGCGGTAACTTGCCCACAGTTGCACGGCTTGTAAACGGTTACGTTAGGAGTTTGAACCCAGCCAACCCAAATCCAGGGTCTGGGTGTTCAACCACTGGTCCATGCTGGCTGGGGCCAGATGTGGGTGGCACCGGAAGGTGACATCTCCAGGAAGCCCAAGAGAGCTTCAAAGAGCTCCAACATTTAAGGGGTGAGAATAGAAAAAGACAGACTTGGGTTGTGGGGAGAGAGGAGAAAGTAGAGAAAGTGTCTAGAATGTGGGGCTGGGTGGGGGTGGGGGTCTCTTTGTCTCCTTTTGCACCCAGGTTAAGGGCCCCTGGTTCAAATCCCAGCTTTGCCACTCACTGCCTGTGTTCCCTCAGGCAAGTTATGGAACCCGCCGTGCCTCAGTTTCCCCATCTGCACGATGGGGACGGTGAGAACCGTATCAACCCCTGTCAGAGGTACAGTGCAGATAAAACTGGTTACTCCACTGGCTAATCCAAGGCTGGCAAAGGCCCTGGGGGAGCCGGATCCCAGGAGGCCACCTTGGCTCCCGGGGTAGGCATGCCGGGACCCGCTTTTCCCGGGGTGCTGAGGCAGGGGTAATGAGCAGGTGGGGCTGCGGCACAGACAGCGGGCTGAGCTCAGCGTCTGGGCTGTGTGGACATGGACGGGCCAGGGTTTTGGGGCCTCCCCGCTGGACTTCTGCTCCTGCTGCTGCTGCCGCCGCCACCCCGGGCTCTGGCCGAAGGACCCCTGGTGTTTGTGGCTGTGGTGAGGTGTCCCCTGCCCTGGCCTGGCCCGCGTCCTCTCCCCAGCCTGCCCTGACCTGGTCCCGTCCCCAGGTGTTCCGCCACGGCGACCGGGCCCCACTGGCCTCCTACCCCACCGACCCACACAAGGAGGCCGTCACCACCCTGTGGCCGAGAGGCCTGGGCCAGCTGACTGGGGTGAGAAGCCGGGGTGCGGGTGAGGAGTGGGCGGGGGGGGGGGAGGGGTCTGCTGAGGCTTTCTCTGTCCTCAGGAGGGCGTCCGCCAGCAGCTGGAGCTGGGACGCTTCCTGAGGAGCCGCTATGAGGCCTTTCTGAGCCCGGAGTACCGGCGGGAGGAGGTACTGCTAACAGGATGACCCTCGCTTGGCCTCCTGACCTCTCACCTCTGACCTCCACTGACTCCCAGCACTCGCTGCGGGCCTCCACCTCTGGCCTTAGACCCCCAATAACCTGATCTGCACCCCGTATCTGATCCCTGACCTCCAAACCATCAACTAACTCATGCTGACCTCTGACCCCATCTCAACTCGAGTCCCATGCTTCACCTCTGACCTCGGGGCTCCATCCACTCTGACTTTATTTTCTGGCCTCCACCTCTGTCTTCTGACGCCCACCAACTCCAACCAGACCTTCTGAACTCTGGTTTCTGACTCCAAAACTTGACTGATTCTGACTTTGACCCTCACTGGTTCAATTTGCCCTCCTGAGCTCCAGTCTTTGATCTCTACCCTTCATCAGATCTGAATCCTCTTTCCTATGTCCTCCTGTGTCTTTTGACTTCCTCCAATTAGGATCATTCCTCCTGACCTCCGACCTCTGATCCCTGATAGACATGTACTGAATTCTGGTCCCGTGTCCTTCCACCTTCCTTCTAAACTTGGACTCCAACAGTTCGGAACTCAAGCAGTTCTGATCTTCCTTTCCAGTGACGCAACTGACCCCTTTAATCCCACATGTTCACCCAAATTCTGACCTCCATCCCCACTGCCCAATGACCTTGACCTCTGACCCTAGATCCCACCTTCCAACGCTGAAGACCAGACACTCCACCTCACTCTGGGTTCTGACTCCCAGCACCTGACCTTCGACCCCGAACTGAACCTGAAGCTTTTGGTTCGCTGCTGCCGCGGGCCTCTGAGCCGACACTGGTCTCCCCGCCACGGCAGGTTTATGTTCGAAGCACTGACTTTGACCGCACGCTGGAGAGCGCTCAGGCCAACCTCGCAGGACTGTTCCCCGAGGCTGCCCCGGGGCGCCCAGAGGCTGCCTGGAGGCCCATCCCTGTGCACACGGTGCCCGTCACCGAGGACAAGGTCAGGAGGCTGGAGAGAAGCAGGGGGTGGGAGGGATGGAGAGAGACCGAGACCCCTAGGTGGAGGGAGCCAGTGGCTGGGAGAGGCTGTGTGGGCCCCGGCAGCCTATGACGGCTGGGAGCCGGGAGCCGTGGGCCGGTCCCTGCGTCAGAGCTGTCCGGCTTGGGTGAGCCGCCATCGCCGTGCCGTGCAGCCAGATTTGGGAGGGACCACATACTTTGAAGAGAGAGATCTGGACGAGGGCTCCACAGCCCCAGCTCCCCGCACTGTGACCCTGGGGTCCCAGTCGCGCGGTCCTCTCTGAGCCTGTTTCTCCCAGCTGCTGAGGTTCCCCACGCGCAGCTGTCCCCGATACCATGAGCTGCTGCGAGAGGCCACGGAGGCTGCCGAGTACCAGACTGCGCTGGAGGGCTGGACAGTGAGCGGGGCCGGCGGGGCGGTCCGCGGAAGGGCGTGGGGGGGGGCGTGGGGGGCAGGGAGGGGTGAGGAGGCCCATCAGACTCACCCAGCCCCGGTGCATCCAGGACTTCCTGACTCACCTGGAGAACTACACGGGACTGTCGTTGGTCGGAGAGCCGCTCCGCAGGGCGTGGAAGGTTCTAGACACGCTGATGTGCCAGGTGAGCCCCCGCCCCACCCACCCAACCCAGTGATTAAGGGAACCTGGATTCAAATCCCAGCTTTGCTGCTCACTACCTGTGTTCCCTCAGGCAAGTCACTTAACCCTTGGTGCCTCAGTTTGCCCATCTGCACAGTGGGGATAGCAAAACCCATACCAACACCCTTTGGGGTTTCTGTGAAGATCAAAACGGGTTAATCCACGCGATGTGCTTAGAACAGTGCCTGGCACACAGTGAGGTCTGCAGGAAGGCTTGAGGCTACGTGTTTGTCATTCCTCCTCTGTTAGTTCTCCTGTGGGAAAAGGTCCCAAACCCAAAAATTGAGGAGCCGGAGCTGACCTGAACCGGCGTGATGCCCTTCAGATAGATAGTCTTTGCTTACCCCATTCCATGAGAATTATCCTAGTTGCACGGTGGGAATAGCAGTGTGTGTGATTAAGAGGGTTGCCCAGCCCCCACTGGATGTGTTCTGAGGGAGACGGTATTGCCACCACGGGAACCTTCTAGATTCCAAAACGTCTGAAGTTTGAAACACCTCTGGCTCTGTGCGTGAGGGCTCCTGGGTTGTGGGGTGATGGTCATTATTATTAATTAATGATTGCTATTGGCCATGACTTCCGGACAAGACCCAGCCCATGAGGGGTTCGGAAGAGGGGTGGGAGAGAGGACTGCAGCTCAGGGGGACAGCACGGGCACTGGGAAGGCCTGAGGGGACGTGACGAGCTCAGGATATCCCAGTCACTTTGTCTTCTCTCCCTGTCTCTCTCCAGCAAGCCCATGGTCTTCCCCTCCCATCCTGGGCCTCCCCGGATGTCCTACGGACACTAGCCCAGATCTCAGCTTTGGATATTGGGGCCCACGTGGGTCCACCCCGGGCAGCCGAGAAGGCCCAGCTGACAGGGGGTGAGGTGTGGGGCTGGGAGGCTGGGTGGCCAAAGCACCTTCCTCTGGGGGATTCTCAGCACTCTGTTCTTGCCCTCTCAGGGATCCTGCTGGATGCCATCCTTGCCAACTTCTCTCGGGTCCAGCGCCTGGGGCTGCCCCTCAAGATGGTTATGTACTCAGCTGTGAGTCTTTGGGAAGGGAGGCAGTGCCACGTGGGCACAGGGATGAGGGGGATGGCAGATGGCGATGCAGGTGAGGAAGAGCTGGTGGGTGGTCTCAATGGAACTTCAGCCCACTGCCCTGGGTAATTCATATCTCCAAACCATACTCTCAGACCATATCACTAGAGGTACGCAGTCTGGAAGGAGGGAGGTGATGGTGTTACAAGAGAATTTAGCTCTTCTGGAAGGACAAGCTGTTTAACTGAGCTACCCGATCATATTTTTGCATCTATTTGACCAATGTTCATTAAAGGATCCCCTGTAACTGGTGGCACTGCCTCCAGGATGAGCCGATTTGGGGGGGCGGTTAGTTCTAAGAGATCTGGGAGACATCTGGGAGGAAGCCAGATGTACAAATCTAGAGTTCAGGAGAGAGGAGACATCGAGAGAGGAGCCGTGTCTCAGCCCTGGGACCCACCTGCAGCACGACAGCACCCTGCTGGCCCTCCAGGGAGCCCTGGGTCTCTATGATGGGCACACCCCACCGTATGCTGCCTGCCTCGGCTTTGAATTCCGGAGGCGCCTCGGGGACCCGGACGAAGATGCAGGGTAAGGAGGGGGTGGCACCCGGGGATGGGCAGGACAGAATGGTCTCAAGAAGAGAGATGGGATTCCAGGTGGAGGGGAATTTGTGTGGGATGGTGCAAGGAGGGTGACAGGTAGGACTCAGGAGCCCAGTGTCTCCACTCGGCTACTCCTCTCCAGATTTAAGTTAGTGGCGGGGGAGCTGAGGAGGGGCCCGGGTGCCACCACCTCCTGTCTTCCTCCAGGAACGTCACCATCTCCCTTTTCTACCGCAACGACTCCACCGGCCTGCCCCTGCCCCTCAGCCTTCCTGGGTGCCCAGGCGCCTGCCCGCTAGGCCGCTTCCGCCAGCTCACCGCCCCGGCCCGGCCTCCGGCTCACGGGGTCCCCTGCCACGGCCCCCCTGAGCCTGCCACCCCTGCAGGTGACGGCCACTGGCACTGGGGTGGGAGTGTGGGGGGGCGCCGGTCCCGTGACTCACACTCCCGTGTTCTCCCCGCAGCCACTGTGGTGCCCCTGCTGGCCGGGGCCGTGGTGGTGCTGGGGGTGCTCAGCGCGGGGCTGGGCCTGCTGGCCTGGAGACCCAGCTGCCTGCGGGCCTGGGGGGGCCCCGTGTGAGCTGGGAGCCCGGGCACCCCCCCCCCCACAGCTGGCACTGCGTCCCAACACGTCTGCTCCCCACGCTGCTTTGGCTTCCGTTGACTTACTGCGTGTGCCCGTTCTGGGGAACCGAGGGGGCGCTCCCTGGCCGGGAAGCTGCAGGCAGTCGTGCGCGCTCCTGCGGGTCGGCATCCGTGTGCACATGGGCATGCGTTAAGGGTGGCTTGCGTACACGTACGTGGCACGCGTGTGCATACACGCGTGCTTCCTGGGTTCTGCGCACACGGGTGCACGCGCCCACCTGACCCATCTCCGTGCACGCACGTGCACGCTGGTCCGTGCGTAGGCACGCCCGCCCGTGCGGGTGCTGTGTACTCACGCACAGCTCTGCACACGCACGGGGGCGCATGGCACGTCAGTACCCGTGGGGACATGCGTCCGTGGGCACAGCACACGGGGCGCGCACACCAGCTCAGGGAGCCCCTCCGCGGGTCACACGCTCCGTGGAGACCTGGCTCCGGGACCCTCGCAGGCTCTCAGTGCCGTAGACCGGCGTCACCCTTTTCTCCATCCTCCGGCTGCGGTGGGGTGGGTCAGGCCCGCCGTGCACAGGACAGCGCTCGGCAAGTGCCGGGTCCGGAGCCACGGCAAAGCCGGAGGCGGGCTCCGAGCGACCGGCCCCTGGGCCCCCACCGCGTCTGGCAGACCCCACCACCCTGGCCACGGGGCTCCCGGCCGCCGGCAGCGCGGGCGGCGCTGGGAATACCGCTCAGGGCTCCCAGCACCGCACAGGCTCCGACCGCTTGGCGGTGGCCTGCGGCAGCACCCGCCGGCTGCCACGCGGCCACTTAAACGAAGTCAAGTGGAGAACTGAGGTCCCAGCTGCACTGGCCGCAGTTCAAGGACTCTGGTCACACACGGCTGGCGGCTGCCGCGCTGCTCGGACGGTAGATGGGGCCCCCGTCACCAAGAGCACAGCTCGGGCAGCACTGGAGACTAAGAAAAGCCACTGCACACCTGCTGACAGAAACAGCAGGCTCTGTTCGTGGTGTTCCTGCACTTAACTGCTCATCCCAGGAGGGGAGGTGCCCCCTCCCCACCACGTACCAAGCACTGAGTGGCCCAAATCTGGGGCACTGACAGTCATGCCTAGGTCATCAGCTGCATGTACGGCACAGCACTGCGATCGGGGGGGAGGCCGGTGTGCAGCTGCCCAACAGAATGGGGTAGCGGGAGGTGACCGACTTATAGACAGAAGCTACTCCTAGCCCCCAGATCCCCAAACTTCCACCTGCGGGGAGTGAGGTGCCAGGGCCCTCGGACAGGGGCCAGCAGCCCTGTCTGCACAGCTCAGAAAAGCTTGGGACCTCCCTCCTCCGTGCCCATCCCTGGGTGGGGACCGGGCTCTCAGAACTTGCACACCACCCTGCCCATCATCGTCCCTGGAGGTATGGAGCCATCACAGGGCCTCAAAAAGTGTCATGCGCTTGGGGGGTGGGGGTGGGGGGGAGAAGCATCTTCTTGCTTAGAGATTCAGACCCAAAGTTCTAGCAGGTTCCCCTACCCTGTTTTGAGTGGCCCCAACAGGAGCCCAGCCTTCTCAGCATACTAGGATAGCCCAAGGAGATGGGAGACCTCCCTGGGGCCATGGCCCGTGATCCTCACCCTTACCCCAGGAGGGTTCTGGATTCACACCAGGACCACACCACAACCCGTCAGACACCACAGTCCACACACAGCAGTGCTCACGTTATTTAATGAGTCCCACGTGCCTAGTGCGGCCTGCCAGGGTGGTTGTCTGTCCTCACGAAGCTGTGATTCTTGGCCCCACCACCTTTAATCCAGATGTGACAGACACTGGCCAGAGGTCACACATCCACCGAGAGAAATCAGATGGGACTGGCTCCCGGTGAGCAAGCAGCAGCAGGCCACTTTAAAACGGAAAGGAATTGCAAAATAGTAATAATAAAATAAAAATAAAAAAAGTCTTAAGGGAAAAACCATTCCAAGAGAAAGGAGCGTCCCTAAAACCGAAGTGTTGCATATACTTAAATTATCAGGTAAAAACATTGCATTTAAAAATACCTTAAGAAAAAGGGTACAAACTTCAAGGTGCTTTCGTATCATGGGCTGTGGGGTCTCCCCACCTGGCCTGTAGTGCTTTGGGGGCCCATGTGGCCGAGGGGTGGGTGCCCACCCACTGTGCCCATCGGACTGAAATGTAACAGACTAAAAAGGAACAGGCTGTGCCCCAGGGAGAACAAGGCACCCAGGGCTACAGGCGGGCTCGCCTTCCTCCACCACTGGCTGGTGACACCTGTGGGGTGGCTGGGGGCAAGGACAGCCCTCTCTCCTGGGAACCTCAAATACAGTAACAGGGCAGCCTGCCCTTGGGAGGCGGGAGAACAGGCAGACGGGCCATCCCTCCGTCCACGCCGGGGGGCGCACGCTCAGGGGACGCTGGCTCTGACTTTGTCTCCCCCGGAATCCAGCCTCCCTCCGCCACCGAGTACCATCTAGCAGGCCAAGCCCCGGAGGCCTAGTCGGGCCGCACGGGCGGCTCCTCCCCACAGGCCTGGTCTGAGTAGGGGGGAGGCGGGGGCTGCTCCTCCCCCAGCACGTGGGCGGGGTGGCTGCGGCTGCGCTTGGCCTCTTTGATGTACAGCTCGAGGAGGACCTTGGTGGGCTGCTTGTCCACCCGCTCCTTGGGCACGCCATGGCTCAGCAGCCAGCCCATGAGGTCTTTGCGCGTCGGGTTGGGCCCCAACATGAGCTTGGCGCGGCCCGGCTGGCTCTGGCGCCAGAGCAGGCCCACGTCGGCGATGGTCTGGATCTCCATCACCGCCTCCAGCACCGTCATGCCCTTGACCAGCAGGCTGACGAGCGAGAGCCGCAGCTCCGAGGGTGCGGCCGTCAGCAGGCGCCGCTGGAGGCCCTGCGTGAAGGGCACGTCCTCGGGCGCGGGCCTCAGCCCCTGCTCTCCTGCAGGAGGGGAGGGCGGCTCGCGGTAGATCCAGTCCAGCATGCCCAGCTCACGCACCAGCTGGATGCCCTCCTCCATGGTGGTCCAGGGGCGGAAGGGCAGCTCGGTGGCCTCGAAGTGCAGGAAGGACTCCCAGCGCCGGCGCCAGGCCAGCAGCAGCCAGGTGAGCAGGGCCTTGCAGCTGCCCCGCAGGGTCTTACAGCGGTAGTTGAAGATGGCATCGCTGGTCAGGTCGCCCAGCAGGGCCAGCTCTCCAGAATTCAGGGACAGGGCTGGCCCGCCCTGGTCATAGACGCGCAGGATCCAGGTGATCATGAGCTCATTGGGGTTCTGCTTGAAGCGCCGCGAGATGGCCAGGAGCTCGGTGTACGTGTAATAACGGTCCCCCCGCCCCATCTGGGTGGGCGCCAGTGCTCTCTCGGCCATGGTCACAGCTGTCCCCTGCAGAGAACGGTAGGAAGCCAGAGGGGCGCTGGCTCAGGAGCTTCAGGGAAGGACAGAGGCCATCAGGTGGGAAAACAGCCACACCCTCCAGCACCTCCCCAGAGTGGGACCCGTCAGATCCCCGGGTGTCAAAGGTCCCGGGGGGCACTGTGTCCTCAGGGGAGGTCAGAGCCCAGTGCTGGACATCATGGGGGTCCCAAGCACAGCCCCTTCAAAAGCCCTGACAGCATCACGGCAACCTCTCTCGTAACCACCTCCCCTTGCCACTCCTCACACTTCACAGGGATACTGTGAAGAGTAAGTGAATCTAATGCTTGGCACTAGACCAGCTCTAAGTAAATGCTCAGGATTTGCTTTTATGTTATTACCATAAAATGACAAATTTATTACCATTATGGTATTAATAATAAGAGACCCTCTTCTGTTCTTACCAAGCACACGGATGGTGGGGCTGTTCGACTCCTGGAGGAACCACCTGCAGACGAGAAGGGGTCAGAGAGGTTAAGAGCAGGTCGGCGGGGCCCAGGGCAACCACGGCCCTCCATCCCTCCCTCCCCAGAGTGGGGGGCCCCTCAGACCCCCCGGGTGTCAAAGGTCCTGGGGGGGCACTGTGTCCTCAAGGGAGGTCAGAGCCCAGTGCTGGGCATCATGGGGGCCCCCGGTGCCCTTGTCTACCTCCTCACTCAGGTCCCAGAGCCACCTGCCTCCAGTCCTAAGGGGGCTGACAGACAAGAGCTCATCCAGGTAGGACAAATGACCAATACCTGGCCATTGGGATGCCAAGGAGCAAGCCCCCATCAGGTGCCTTTTGATGCCATACCCCCCCCCC